>NW_023996472.1:0-47486 GCF_015586225.1 Lucilia sericata | reverse complement strand
TCAAAAATTGTATACAGTTTTGAAAAATAGACAAAATTACCTTTCCATTGATATATAACATGCCTACCTAATGTTTTTTAAGTGACAAATTAATTAGGGAAAACTCAACATCTTTTAGAAAATTTGCCTAGCACTATTATTTTCATCCATAAGGTTAACTCTTAAATTTGTTACAAAAAAACTAAAGTAAGGACGGTAAGCGGCTTAAGTATATCTAAGGCAAGGTATAATTCGGAAAACATTTCGCAGGGTGTTTCATATCTACTATAAACACATTCATGACTAATATTATACCGATATCTTCATTCAGTTATGAAATATGTGTGTTTACGTGGTTATCGGAAATGGGCCTTATATGGGATTTATGCCAATTATGGACCGATCCAAAATACATTTCGCAGAGTGATATATGTATGTATACACAATGCATATTTATGTTGAATATTATTTCAATATCTTTATATCTAAATTAGTTATGCTTTAAGTAATTTTCTGAAGTTGACCTTACATGGGAGCTGTGACCAATAACGGGCAGAGCCGGAACAAATTTCGCAGGGTGTTTTATAAATGGAATGGAAATGGGCCTTATATGGGAGCTATGTCCAATTATGGACCAATCCGTAAAATGTTTTGCAAACTGTTATTCTGAGAAAACTACTCAAGAATTAGGAAAAACCTTCATTTTTTTCGAGGTAGTCTGAAATTTTTACTCATAACTTTTTACGTTGTGGACCGATTTGGCTGATTTTCAATACCAAACTGCTTAGGACAATAGCGAATATTTTTAGTGAATTTGGCTGATTTATTTTGCTTAGTTTTAACGTGAGAGTGTTTGAGGCAGACAGACGGACACAGCTAAATCGATTCAGAATTTCATAAGGATCCAGAAAATATATACTTTGTTGAGTCTCAGATGAATATTTCTTGGTGTTACACACGGAATGACAAACTTATATATACCCTCTATCACCACTGATGGTGGTGGAGGGTATAAAAACAAAATACACAACGCAATGAAACCAACTGACATCCAAACATACGAAACTGAATACACCAAGAAACAAAAACAATATACACAAGGCAATGAAACACACAGCCATCCAAACATATGAAACGAAATGCTCAATGAATAAGCAGTGTTGTTGTTGCTTATATCAAAGCTTGAAAAAAATTGTCTTTTTATGAAATTTTCAGAGGTTGTCTCGGATTTTTGCTCATATCTCCAGTATTTATGGACCGAAAAAGCGATCTTCTCGAAAGCATGTCTAACAGAGTTATTGAAGATTCGGATCTCGTCGATATCTGGCGTCCTCTAAAAACTGATTTCAACAAACACACAGACGTTGATATTGAAATAAAATTCGAGTTGAATATGTTTTGTGTACATACAAATCATTCTACCAATTTTTTTTACGGATCGGTCCATTATTGGTCATAGCTCCCATATAAGGGCGAAAATCACTTAAAAGTACATATTTCATTGCCAAATAAAGTTATCTTAATAACACACAAATATATTTTGCCTAAATATAAATCACTCTACGAAATTTTTTCCGTATAGGCCCATAATTGGTCATATCCGGATCGGTCCATTATTGGTCTTAGCTTTCATATAAGGCCCATTTCCGAAAATCACTTCATATTTCATTGTCATATAAAGTTATCTTGATAAAATTCGACACAAATATGCTTTGTTTTTATATGAATCACTCTACGAAATTTTTTCCCCTACAGGGATAAAATTCGTCTTGAATATGTTTTGTGTGCATATACATCCTACAAAATTCTTTACGGATCGGTCCAATATTGGTCATATCTCCCATATAAGGCCCACTTCCGAGAATCACTTAAAAGCTAATTCTAAAGCTATACAGATAAAATTCGACTTGAATATGTTTTGTGTTAATATAAATGATTCTACCACTTTTTTTCCGGATCGGTCCATTATTGGTCTTAGCTCCCATATAAGCCCCACTTCCAAAAATCACTTAAATGCTCATATTTCCTTGTCCTTTTGTCTTTACGAAATTTTTTACTGATAGGCTCCCATATAAGGTCCACTTCTGAAAATCACATATATTTCTTTGAATAATAAAGCTATCGGGATAAAGTACGACTTGAATACGTTTTGTGAGCATATAAATCATTCTACCAATTTTTTCCGGATAGGCCCGTAATTGGTCATAGCTCCTATATAAAGTCCACTTCCGAAAATCACTTAAACGCACTTATTTCATTAATTGATAATCTAATGGAGTAAAATTAAACTTGATTTTTTTCTTGATTTTATCGGGATAAAATTCGACATAAATGTGTATTTTGTGTATATAAATCATTCTACTGAATTTTTTTCCGGATCGGCACATAAGTTCTATGGGCTTCCAGTAAAGCACTTAATACCACCTTATTGGTTGTTAAATGATTATATATGGATAAAATTTGACATGAGTATGTTCTGCGTATAGATAAAGCATTCTATTAACATGTTTTTGAACTGGCCTATTAATATAAATTTTTCTGGACTTATATAAAAATTAGTTCGACATATGCATTAATGTTAGTACTCTCAATACGAAAACAAAATGTTGCCAAGTTATCTAAAAATTAGATAAGGTGGTGGCAGTTCAGCAACAAAAAAAAAGCAAATTTTACGATTCAGTACAAGAATTCACCAATCCAGAGGTAAAATTGATTAAAATCGGACGTATCACGAAAATTGTATATTTAGTAAACAGATTCGCACAAATATTCATTCAAATATGTTAATAGAAAGAAGTAAAATATTTACTGAATTTTTCATATATAATTTAACAAATTTGTTTACCAAATCTACAAATAATTTGAATACTGAAAAGAAGAAACTTACTTTTTTACTTACAACGCTTGTAAGAATTTTATTTCTCATTTTTATACTCTCCACCACAATGAGTGGTGATGAGTGGTGTTACACAGAATGACAGGGTTATTCCGTGTGTAACACCAAGAAAAATTTTACTTGAGACCCAACAAAGTATATGTATTCTTGGTTCTTACGAAATTCTGAGTCGATATAGCTATATCCGTCTGTCCGTCCGTCACCAAGAAAAATTCATCTGAGACACAACAAAGTATATATATTCTTGGTTCTTATGAAATTCTGAGTCGACATAGCTATGTCCGTCCGTCTGTCTGTGTAAAACACGCTCACGAAAAAACGAAGTGAAATAAATTATTGTCCTAGGGAGTTTGGTATTAAAAATGAGCAAAATCGGTTGACATCGGGAAAAGTTCACAATTTTTTATACCTCCCATCAAAAGTACATATTCCCGGAAAATGAGTTTATTGTTAATAACTTCCGTCAGAATGTTGATATCTTCACAAAATTTTGCAAAATAGAATTCATTTAGAGAAAAAAATTCTGGATCGGTTCATAATTGGAAATTAAGATATCCATATAAAATTTGGTACAAATATTGCTCTTATATACGGAAATATCACTGTGAATTTTTTTCCGATCGGTAAATAATTGGTGAGAGCTCCCACACAAGGTCCCCTCCCGAAAATCACTTAAACGCACATAACTCGTTACTTAATCAAGATATCCATATACAATTTGGTACAAATATTGCTCTTATTACTGTTAAATTTTTTTCCCGATCGGTCCTTAATTGGTCATATCTCCCATACAAGGCCCCTTTCGAAAATCATTTAAACGCAAATAACTCAGTACTAAATTAAGATACCCATATAAAATTTGGTACAAGTATTGCTCTTATATATACTTAAAATTTTACTGTTAAATTTTTTCCCGATCGGTTAAATACAGAAATGTTACTTAAAGATGTTTTTACGATCGGTCCATAATTGGTCATATCTCCCATACTAGAGAAATTATAATCACACAAATTATTAAATATCGCTAAAGCATATCTTAGGGCGCTTTAAAATATAAAAGAAAATGGCGTTTGTAATGTTCAAAAAATCTTGCAATTGTAACAGATTTAAGCTGTTTAAATCTTGCGGTTTTTCTATTTAAGATATGAGCAATCTAATTTCTACAAATATTTGATCAATTAAAAAGTATTAATATAAAAGTAGCTGGTGGAGGGAATTTAAGATTCGGCTCAGCCGAATATAGCACTCTAATTTGTTATACCCTCCATCACCATCAGTAGTGATAGAGGGTATATATAACTTTGTCATTCCGTGTGTAACCCCAAGAAATATTCATCTGAGACCCAACAAAGTATATATATTCTGGATCCTTATGAAATTCTGAGTCGATCTAGCTATGCCCGTCTGTCCGTCCGTCCGTCTGTCTGTATAAAACATTCTCACGTTAATACGAAGCAACAAAAATTAACGAAATTCACCCAAAATATTTATTAGTTTAGTATTGAAAATAAGCAAAATCAGTTCACACGGGGAAAAGTTATGAATCAAAATTTGAAACAACCTCGAAAAAATAAGCATTTTTTACACATTCTGATGTAATTTTTTCGAAAACTATGCAATATAATTCTATGAAAATCATCATACATACGTTTCTACACAAAAGCTTGATTCCTGCTGAAAATTGCCAGAATCGGTCCACAATTTCATATAGCTCCCATAAAAAAGTACATATTACCGGAAAATGGGTTAATTACTTCCGTCACAATGTCGAAATCTTTACAAAATTTTACAAATTAAAATCTTATGTCAATAGAATTCATTCAGAGAAAAAATTTTCTGGATCGGAACATAACTGGACATAGCTCCCATACACGGTCCCCTCCCGAAAATAACTTAAACGCAAATAATTCATTACTAAATTAAGATATCCATATAAAATTTGGGACAAGTATTGCTCTAACATACAGAAATATTACTGTGAAATTATTTTTCCATCGGTCCATAATTGGTCATACAAGGTCCGCTCCCGAAAATCACTTAATATTACTGAGAATTTTTTTTCGATCCGTCCATAACTGGTCATAGCTCATATACAAGGCCCCCTCTCGAAAATCACTTAAACGCGCATAACTCATTACTAAATTAAGATATCCATATAAAATTTGGTATAAGTATTGCTCATATGCAAAGAAATATCACTGTGAAAATTTTTTCTGACCGGTCCATAATTGGTCATAGCTCCCATACAAGGTCCCTTTCAGAAAAACACTTAAAGGCACATAACTCATTACCAAATAGTGATACCCATAAACAAATTTGGCATAAATACTATTTTTGTACACAGAAATGTTATTTGAACATCTTTTCATAATCGGTCCGACTTTGGTCATAGCTCCCATACAAGGTTCCATCCCGAAAATCACTTAAACGCACATAACTCATTACAAAATATTGATATCCATACATTTAGCAAAAATATTGCTCTTATATACATATGTAAATTAAACTATAAAATTATTTTACGATCGGTCCATATTTGGTTATAGCACTCATACTAGGTCCCCTCCAGAAACTCGCTTAAATGCACAATACACAGTGGGGCAGAATGGAAATTTTTTGGAAATAAATCTGGCATTTCTAAACGGCTGATCCGATCGGGATAAAATTTGGCGTGAGAGTAGCCAAGGAGCATTCGAGTTTAAGTTTTGAAGATGAACCCTGCAGATGCCCCAGGGACGGCGCTGTGGCGGCTCAAAGTAGGGTACCTACGACATGTAAAATTTTTAAACTCGAGCCATTTTTTTGTTTTTCACCCAAATACAAAGATTTTTATATTTTGTGAAAGCGCTCGACGAGATCTTGAAAAAACATGCTTGGACATACTACTTATCTCTTATAATATCCGAGTTATAGGCATTTAAAAATTTAGTGATACAAAATTTACCATACCTTGGTCCGCCTTTTTTTGAATACCGGGCGTAATTTTGGACCAAATGGACTCAATTTTTTCTTATTAGTTAGACAACAAAATTTCCAATAATATACAAAAAATTTCAGATCAATATTGTTTACAGATCCAAAAATATACGTTTTTTAATCTAAAAATTCAAAAAATTTTAGATTTTTGGCGTTTTTTTGCCAAAAATGTGTCTTAACTCTTTTATTAATAAAATAAAATGTTTATTAAGAACATATAGCAATTTTATAGTTTTCTAAAAGATATCTTTACGCAGAACGCTTTGGCGTAAAAAACTTGTCCTATTTTTTGAAAATGTTGCCACTGCGTCCTTCCGAATATGACCTATTTTTTATCAAAACTTCAACTTTGGGCGACATGTTCTAAAATCCCAAAGCTGGGATCAGAAAACTGAAAGCAGTTTTGGAAACCTCAATATGTTTTCTATTTACTCCAAAAGTATTTTCCCAGCCCTGAAAGAAATGTGGACCCTATGGGCAAAAAAGTAAAAATCCCATTTTTGGGATTTTCATTCCTATTTTTGGGAATTGCGGGATGCCCTTTGACCTTTTAAATTTTTTTTTTGCATATTCTTATTTGAAATGACAAATTTAACAAGCGTTGAAAATTTCATTGAGTTTTGTTCATAAATAAAGATTTTGTCATATATTACATATTTGTTTAATTTCTAAAACTATGATTTATATCAAAATTTTAATAGGATCGCAGATAGCTACAACAATTTAGTCCATATTTATCCCTCAATATCATTTTTTAGTTAGATATGGAAATTCTCGACCCTTTACAAAAAATTTCAAGCCAATATCTCAATTACATTCAAAAATATGTTCATTTAAACCTGTGTCCTTTAATTTCATCTTTTTCATATTTTAGTATTAAGTATGACAGAACATACATTTGGTGTTGAATAAAATATTTGGACAATTTTTAAAAATTATTTAGTTAATTATTTTATTATAATATTGTATATAAAATAAAAAAAATTATAATTTTATTATGAGCCACGCACAACAACACCTAAATCACCCCACACAAATTACCTTTCCCGCCCACCGAAATATAAACACAATTTAATACAATATCATCAGTTAGTATAATAGCTTTTTTTATTTGAACTGTTTATCTTAAACATAATACAATTAATTCTTACAACCTACTTATATAGTTAATTCCTAACACTACTTATTTTCTATAAAATAATCTGTCATATCGGTATACATATCCAGAAGGTAATATAAGTCCTTTAAATCTTCCTTGTTTTGAGATGATAGAGTTTCATAACAAATCCATCTTTTCGCATAGTTGAAAGAACAGGATCAGAAGATAGAAGTAAACTATTAAAAATATCTTCATTCTGTGATTGCCTGGAGCATTTTTTTGAGCTGAATAGTTGAACATGCTTAAAATCTCGATTCCTCGCTTCCTGGGCTTCTTCTCTTAACTCTCCAAGTGGAAGAATATTCGATTCAATTATTATTTGACCATGACACAATACTTTGTGTACTGTTGGTGTTAGTTCCCTCCATGGATACAGAGATACAAGTAATTTAGAAATTTCAGATGTGTATTCCCCAAATCGATTTTCATTAATTTTATGTTTACTATTCAGTGCCATTAAAATAGTTTTAACTCTTCGAAGCAACTCCTTGTCGATTCCAGTTATTTTTGAAGTAATTTCAAAATCACGAAAAAACCTTCTCGACGTATTACCGTCATTTGTACTACCGCAACTTGAAAGTGGTTTGTCGATGTTTAATCCCATCTGAACTTTAAATTCTTCTTGGATTCTGCTTTTTTCCGCAGCTCTCAGTTCTTTCAATTCTTCATTATTTTTTGTTGATTTAGTAGGATAGTTTGTTTTTTTTTTCCTGGATCGCCTTGTATGATGGTAATATATTGTGTCCTTTTTCATGCAGAGCTTTCCTTAATATTTGGTACTTATTTCGACTGAGACCCAGTTCCAACATAAGCGCTATTGCTTCCTCTTCAGTAAAATTTGATTATGATGTTGGAGTTGGTATACTTTCCACAATTCGCTTAAGTCGTTTTGGTGATGCATTAGGAAGAATAGTTGCAATATGTACGACATCCATATGTTGGTTTTCCTTTTTCAGCATTTCGTTAAATGTATCAGCAATTTCCTCATTTGAGATTGAAAAAAGTTTTTGTGTGACCCTCTTATTTTTTACCTTGAACATAAGTCTTCGTATGACTTGCAAGGCGCTCCTATTGATGTGTTGTAAGTTGAGATTTCTGTAGTAGTTTCCATCCAACTACAAAATTTTAATCGAAATTTCTTTTGATTTCCATCCACAGACTTACTTTTTACATCAAAAAGTTTTAAAAAGTTTTCAATTTTTGATATGCCTGTTTTGTCTACTTTTCTACTATATGTAGTTTTTATATAATTTGAAATGTCTTCAATTCTTTCTGGCCCTTTTGAAGATATACTCCATAAAACGGAACACAACTCTTCGTACTTTAATGTAATCTTCATTGTAGATTTATTAAATATGGTACTTAAAATCTGAGAAGTTTACTTATATACCAATTCTTGTCATTTCCGATACAGGTATTCCAAAGTAAAAAATTACGAATTGTCTACCTATTAACATTTAGGACTATATTACTATAACCTGTAATTCAGTCATTGATATTTCTTATTAGTGAATGAATCGAAATTATCATTACCTGTATATTTTTACCTAAATGATCATAAACGAAACAGAACGAAATGATCTGTCGAAAAAATTTAGGTAAAAAATAGTTATAAATTTTTGAAAATTTAAGCATAATAGGACCTTTCAATTATAAGGATAAGATTTAAATATGTGCTGTCATACTTAATACTAAAATATGAAAAAGATGAAATTAAAGGACACAGGTTTAAATGAACATATTTTTGAATGTAATTGAGATATTGGCTTGAAATTTTTTGTAAAGGGTCGAGAATTTCCATATCTAACTAAAAAATGATATTAAGGGATAAATATGGACTAAATTGTTGTAGCTATCTGCGATCCTATTAAAATTTTGATATAAATCATAGTTTTAGAAATTAAACAAATATGTAATATATGACAAAATCTTTATTTATGAACAAAACTCAATGAAATTTTCAACGCTTGTTAAATTTGTCATTTCAAATAAGAATATGCAAAAAAAAATTGAAAAGGTCAAAGGGCATCCCGCAATTCCCAAAAATAGGAATGAAAATCCCAAAAATGGGATTTTTTACTTTTTTGCCCATAGGGTCCACATTTCTTTCAGGGCTGGGAAAATACTTTTGGAGTAAATAGAAAACATATTGAGGTTTCCAAAACTGCTTTCAGTTTTCTGATCCCAGCTTTGGGATTTTAGAACATGTCGCCCAAAGTTGAAGTTTTGATAAAAAATAGGTCATATTCGGAAGGACGCAGTGGCAACATTTTCAAAAAATAGGACAAGTTTTTTACGCCAAAGCGTTCTGCGTAAAGATACCTTTTAGAAAACTATAAAATTGTTATATGTTCTTAATAAAAATTTTATTTTATTAATAAAAGAGTTAAGACACATTTTTGGCAAAAAAACGCCAAAAATCTAAAATTTTTTGAATTTTTAGATTAAAAAACGTATATTTTTGGATCTGTAAACAATATTGATCTGAAATTTTTTGTATATTATTGGAAATTTTGTTGTCTAACTAACAAGAAAAAATTGAGTCCATTTGGTCCAAAATTACGCCCGGTATTCAAAAAAAGGCGGACCAAGGTATGGTAAATTTTGTATCACTAAATTTTTAAATGCCTATAACTCGGATATTATAAGAGATAAGTAGTATGTCCAAGCATGTTTTTTCAAGATCTCGTCGAGCGCTTTCACAAAATATAAAAATCTTTGTATTTGAGTGAAAAACAAAAAAATGGCACGAGCTTAAAAATTTTACATGTCGTAGGTACCCTACTTTGAGCCGCCACAGCGCCGTCCCTGGGGCATCTGCAGGGTTCATCTTCAAAACTTAAACTCGAATACTCCTTGGCTATGCTCACGCCAAATTTTATCCCGATCGGATCAGCCGTTTAGAAATGCCAGATTTATTTCCAAAAAATTTCCATTCTGCCCCACTGTGCAATATTCATTACCAAATAATGATATAGATACAGAATTGTGAAATTTTACCTTTATATACATAATTGATCATAGGTTCAACAGACTGTATACTTTTACAAGTATAACTTTACTTCGGTCCAAATTAGGTCCCTTTGAATGGGTTAGGTTAGTTGGTCATAGCTAACATACATACATTACGAAAATCTCTTAAACGCACATTACTCATTACCAAATAATGCTATTGATACAAATTTTGGCACAAATATTAGTTTGGTATACAAAAATTCTATTTCAAGATTTTTTCACGATCGGTTCATAGCATAGGTGCGGTCGGTCCCATACAAGGTTCCCTTCAGAAAATCACTTAAACACACATTACTTATTACTAAATTACGATACAAAATTTGACTGAAATATAGCTTTTATGAACACAAATTTTTACGATCGGTCTATAATTGGTCATATCTCCCATACTACGTCCTGCCCCTAAAAGCGCTTTAACCGTATTTAACTAGTTGCATTATCAATTTGCGTAGAACAAAATTATATATATGTATTTTTAAATCCTTAAATCTTTCACACACATGCATACATGCAAATTAATAAATATCGCTAAGCGCTATAAAAATATAAAGAAAATGGCGTTTGTAATGTTCAATAAATCATGGAATTGTAATAGATTTAAGCTGTTTAAATCTTGGGATTTTTTCTATTTAAGAAATGAGAAAACTTATTTCTACAAATATTTGATCAATTAGAAAAGTATTAATATAAAAGTTGCTGGTGGAGGGTATTTAAGATTCAGCCGAATATAGCACTCTAACTTGTTTTAGACCGATTTTGGTTCATGTAAAACATGTTTACATCGAATATCAGTTCCCGACACTTTCTGCATGAAATTTAATAAGAAGATTTACGTTCCTATAAAAGTTTCATGAAACTTATGCGTGTCTAATTTCATCGCTATATTCGCAAAAATGACTTTAACGTTCATTACTGGCTTAAAAACAGTAATGAGCCTTAAAGTAATTTTTGAAGGGGGCTTTATATGGGGGGTATGTCATCGTTTTATTCGCAAAAATAACGCTCATTACTGGCTTAAAAACAGTAATGAGCCTTAAAGTAATTTTTTGAAATTTGATAGAGACATTTTGGCTTTGGTAGGGACTTACTTATGTCAAATTTCATAGCTATACTCGTTTTTTTAAGCCAGTAATGAGTGTCAAAGCCATTTTCTGAAGGAGACCTTATAAGGGGGGTAGTGTCAATTATTGACCGATCCATACAAAATTTGGTAGAAAGATTTTGTATCGCACGAAACTTAAGCCTGTCGATTTTCATCGCTATATTCTTATTTTTAAGCCAGTAATGAGCTGTATAGTGATTTTCTGAATTGGATGTTATATGGGGGTGGGATCAATTATGGACCGATCCTCCCTCCGAATCTCCTTTATAGCACATTTTAATTCGTGTGTAGTTGTTATTTTATAATTTTGAAGGTCTCGATCAATAATAGACCATATATTTTTAAACGGATTAATATCAGGAGAAGTTGGTGGCCCATATAGTGGTATATTATTATTTTTAAACCAATCCATTGTAATTTTTGTCTTATGATATGGAGCGTTATTTTGTTGAAAAAAGCCTCAATGTCTTCCGATCCAAACATGTAGTTTCTAGCATTTAAACGTCCTTCATAAAATAGTAGAACACCGGTACCATGAGCGGTGAAACACCCCCATACGCTTACAGAACCCCCACCACCTTGTGCCCTCGATTTAAAGCAATAAGGTTGATTACCTACGCCCATCGTTAGTCGTACAAATGATCGATTTTTTCGATTAATTAACTCAAAGTGGGACTCATCGCTTAAAATTACCTTATTCCAATTCCGTTCTGTCCAATGTGCATACTTTTTACACCCACCAATCTAACCTTTATTTATCTGCTGCTAGTTTCTGTAAGGACGTCGTTTTTGGGTGAAGCTTTTAAGATCGTAGCTATAAAGACGCCGGCGGGTTGTACTGGCATTTACTAATTTTCCAATTGCAGATGACCATTCTGAGGAAAGTTGACGGCTTAAATGATTAAATGGCGATCTTCTGCCAATGTTGTACATTTAAACCGTCCTTGGTCAGGCTTATTAACAAGGGATCATTATTTAAAACCTTTTTTCAACATTATAAACACATTTTTGGGAAACGCCTTTTTGAAATTTCTGCAGAAATTTTTTGTTCCAATGCACGGTCGTTTTAAGGTTTTTATATTAGTTTTTCTTTGTATTTTAGCACGTATTTTAAAGCAGTCTTAGTAAGTAATTTTTCCATGTGGTTATTGCGATTTTGTGCAATTTAATTATTTGGATAAATTAAGTGATTGTGGCCTACTTTAAGAGTGCTATATTCGGCTACGCCGAATCTTAAATACCCTCCACAAGCAAGCTACTTTTTATTGAAACCCATTTAGCAATCTAATTTTTAGATAACTTGGCAACATTTTTGTTTCCGTATTGAGAGTACTAACATATATGCATATGTCGAACTAATTTTTATAAGTCCAGAAAAATTGATATTAATAGGCCAGTTCGAAAACATGTTAATAGAATGATTTATCTATATACAGAACATACTCATGTCGAATTTTATCCATATATAATCACTAGCTACGCGTACCCGGCGTTGCCCGGGTTTCTTCTAAAATAAAGAGAATATTATTCTGTCTGTAATGACTATATTTTTTTAATAGATGTCAAAATTTATCTTATAACGATAAAATAGTTGTTATATTTTTCTGCATTTTGTTTAATACTTAAAGTCAGTTTCTGGACAAAAATGTCCCTTAAAAATTTACAAACTGAAAATGAGCTTTAATTAGGAAATTTTGACTAATTTGTAGAAACATTTAGGAAAGTTTTTTTGAGAAATTATACTGAAATCAGCATTCTCAATCACTGGTAGGGAACTAAGGACACTTTCAAATTAGTTGTTTTATTTTTCCCATGTGCAGTTGATTTAAAGAACTGTTTAGTTTAAATTCGGTCACACTGTACTTTGAATTGTAGTGCCCCTGGTGTATAGAGACAAAAGGCTTCGGGGGCATTTCATTAACTACAAAAATAAGTACCATTAACCGTACAAAATTTCATGCGATTTTCTTTCTATTTGAAAAAGTACAGGCAATTGAAGAAACTCTGAAACGATTATGAAACATTCTGCATAAAATTATGAAAAATTTGGAAGATTTCAAATTCCTTTAAAAATAACAAAATTAATTTTTTTTCTGTTTTGAAAAATATGAAGAATCCTTGAATCTTGACAGAGAAACCAAAACAACTTTTAATTTGAGAAACAATTTTGAGTGGTTCATTAAATAATAAAACCACCGTTTTTGTCTCATCATTGTTTCTCAAAAATACATCCATTTATACAAAAGTATGTTTAAACATATTGGCCCATAATCATAGTCAAACACTAAAGTCGGTTCTTTTTAAAAACAACTTTAATATTTAAACCTTTTACTAACTGTTTCTTAACTATAGTGAAAATTAATAATAGTTTTAAGTTGAGCCAGCTTTAAGTGGGTGCATACAAACTGGTATAAATACTGTATAAGTGGCATCTCTGCACAGCTGATGCAATAAAAGAACCAAGAAATAAACAAAATATAAATTGTTATTTTAACATTTTAAAGAAAAATAAACTTATTAAAAAGTGCGTTGCCATTTTATCAAGCCTATATCGCAAAAAAAAATCATCAGCGTTCACCTCAAATGGGCAAACCGTTCCTTATACATGCAACTTAGGCTTTCTTTCTTCACACAAATCTATATATATAAAAATGAATGTGTGTTTATTTGTTTGTGGGTTTGTTTGTTTGTTTGAAGTCTATAGACGGCTAAACTGCTGGACCGATTTTCTTGAAATTTTCACAGTGCCTTCCTGTATGTCTGGAAGGCACTATAGGCTACTTTTTATTTAGAAATTTTAAGTGGGCGTGGTGCCACGCCTACATCCAAAATAATAATTAAAAGCTGCATATCTCAGAAACTGCAACAGCTAGAGTCCTCAGATTTTGTATGGACAACTTTGACATCCATATGAACATATGTGGAAAAAATGGCCTATCTATAGTGGGCGTGACACCTCCCATAAAATAAAATCTTAAATTAGTATATCTGAGAAAATATAACAGTTAGAGTTCTCAAATTTTTCGGAGCTACTTTATTAACAACATGAATATTTAGGACAAAAAATAGGCGGACTAGCAATAGGGGGCGAGGCAACTCCCATATGAATTGAATAAAAAAATTAGCTTATCTTAGAAACAATTAGAACTAGAATTTTTAAATTTTGCAGGAAGAACATTAAAATCCATGTGAACATGTGGGGGAAAACGGGCGGACATTCTTTAGGGGGGCTTGGTACCTCCCATATGAATTAAATGCAAAAATTTGTATATCTCAGAAACTATTAGAGCTGAAATACTCAAATTTTGCACGAATAACTTTGGCATAAATGTGAATATTTGGGTAATAAATTGGCGGACTAGCAATACAAACTATTAGACAGACCTGGGATAAGAGCATTAAATATGTTAATGCATTAACAATTTTTTCAACATTAAAAAAAAAAATTAATGTTAATGAAAGTTTATTGCATTAACATTAACATGGGTACATTTAATGCATTAATTTTACATTAACATTAAATAATCTATATATATAAAAATGAAAGTATGTATGTATGTATGTATGTATGTATGTATGTATGTATGTATGTATGTATGTATGTATGTATGTATGTATGTATGTATGTATGTATGTATGTATGTATGTATGTATGTATGTATGTATGTATGTATGTATGTATGTATGTATGTATGTATGTATGTATGTATGTATGTATGTATGTATGTATGTATGTATGTATGTATGTATGTATGTGTATGTATGTATGTATGTATGTATGTATGTATGTATGTATGTATGTATGTATGTATGTATGTATGTATGTATGTATGTATGTATGTATGTATGTATGTATGTATGTAATTAGAGTCTTGAGTCTTTGTCGGAGCAACTTTAGTATCAATATAATTATTTAAGACAAAAAGTGGGCGGATTAGCATTAGGGGGCGTGACACCTCCCACATAAATTAAATACAAAAATTCGTTTTATCTTGGAAACTATTATAGTTAGAATATTTAAAATTTCCACGAGTAACTTTAACATCCATGTAAACATTTTGGGAAATAAATTGGCGGACTACCCATTAGGGGAGCAGCACCTCCCATATTAATAAAATACAAAAATTGGTTTATCTGGGAAACTAATAGAACTAAATTCTTCAAATTTTGCACTAAGAACTTAAATATTCATCTGAACATTTTGGAGAAAAAAGAGCGGACTTTCGTCATGGGGAGCTTGGAGCCCCCATATAAATTAAATAGGAAAATTATTATATCTGAGAAACTATTAGAGCTACAATCTTCAAATATTAATTGAAGAACTTTGACATTAATGTGAACATTTAGAGAATAACGGGCGGACTTTCAATGGGGTCTTGGCACCCCCTATATGAATTAAATACAAAATTTCGTATATCTGGGAAAATATTAGATTTTTTTTTAATTTGTCATCGATTATATTAAAATCTTAATAAACGTTCGGAAAAAATGTATCTCTGGAAAACATTACAGTTGGAATCTTCAAAATTATTAAGAAGATTTTTTATTTATATTGCTTTTAGGGTAGCAAAGCACACTGGGTATAGCTAGTATTCGATAAAACCAAAATAATTCTCATTGTACTCAATTCTACACATCTCTGCAATTATTTTTCAACACTTTTTCTATAATTTATAAAAAAATAACATAATTCATACAACGTTTGTTTTTGGTTTGTTTTGATTTCGTAACTTTTGATAAATGACAAACAGCTGATAGAGTTAAAGTGATGTTAATTTTGTTAAAAACAACTTCAGCTTGTTTTAAGTAAAACTGACTTTAGCCGAAAAAGTAAGCTTTTTCTCGTCTATAGTAGCTGAAAAGTATACAATTTATGGTTCATTATGGTCCATTATTTTTATACCCTCCACCACCATCAGTGGTGATAGAGGGTATATATAAGTTTGTCATTCCGTGTGTAACACCAAGAAATATTCATCTGAGACCCAACAAAGTATATATATTCTGGATCCTTATGAAATTCTGAGTCGATTTAACTATGTCCGTCCATCTGTCTGTGTAAAACACGCTCACGTTAAAACGAAGCAATGGAAATTAACAAAATTCAGCTAAAATATTCATTATTATCCGGTACAGTTTGGTATTGAAAATGAGCAAAATCGGTTCACATCGGGAAAAGTTATGAATCAAAATTTAAAACAACTCCTAAAAAATAAGCATTTTTTATACATTCTGATGTAATTTTCTCTAAAACTATGCAAGATATTTCATAGAAGTCATCATACATTCGTTTCTATACGAATGTAGCTTTCTGCTGAAAATTTCCAGAATCCGTTCATAATTTCATATACCTCCCTTACAAAAGTACATATTCCCGGAAAACGAGTTTTTTGTTAATAACTTTCACAAATTAAAATCTTATGTCAATAGAATTAATCGGAAGAAAATATTTTCTGGATCGGTCAATAATTGGACATAGCTCCCATACAAGGACCCTTCCCGAAAATCACTTAAACGCGCATAACTTATTACTAAATTAAGATATCGATATGAAATTTACTACAATTATTGCTCATATGCACAGAAATATTACTATGAAATTTTTTTCCGATCGGTCCAAGAAATACACCTAGGCCACTATCGGGCCTGTTGTGCGCTCCTTATCATGAAAAAAAAACTGAAAGAATTATTTTTCAGTGTTTATAAACTCAGTCTCCTGAACGTAATTCCTAAGAATCTTCCAATCAGTGTTAGTCAGGAATGTTATTTCCGGAATAACATCACTTCCAAGATACTTGGATCTTACTTCGACGAATGCCTGGCAGTGGCAAAGAAAGTGCTCCAGAGTTTCACTGTCCTCTCCACATGCTCTACATTCGTCTGAATCCGCACGTCCAATTTTGCATAGATGTGCTCGTAGTCCTGTGTGTCCACTCAGAATACGTACCATCATACTAACTTCAGACTTGCTCATTTTGAGGAGATTTTTCGTCTTGCTCTCATCAGGGTCACCCCATAGGATCTTCGTGGTTCTACCCACTGTTTCATTATTCCAAGAGGCCTTATGGGATTCTCTCAGCCATATTTTTAGTTCAGCTTTTGTTGCGTCGAATGGTTTTGCGTTTGTCAGCTTAACTGCCTCGAACTCCCTTCCCTTTAAAGCTATTACATTCGCCCTTTCGTTACGGACTACTCCCGAGTGGGCTGGTACCCATATGATGTGAACCTTACCTCTGGGAGAGTATTCAGTTAAAGCTTTCTTACAATCCAATACGGTCTTAGATTTAATTCTATCGCCTGATATCGCCCTAATTGCCTTCTGGCTGTCGGTAAATATGTTAAGCGCTGTGGGCGCCATATTTATTCTAATCTAATTTACGCATTCCGTTATTGCTCGTACTTCTGCCTGGAAGCTTGTGCTATGATTTGGTAAACGGTGGTATATTTCTGTTTCTGGGTCTTCAATATAGAACCCCAGCCCCACTTTAGAGGCATCCGTGTAACAACGGATTCCTACTGGTATTTGCTCTAATGTTCCGCTTGACCAAAACATTCTATCTGGGATCAACGTTTCAAAGTTTCCGACATATTCTGTGTCTGGTATACGATCAGGCACGTCCGATGAATATGTATAACCTTCCAATGTGTCCAGTATACATTGATGACGTGTCCTATAACCGCTTTTGACCAGTTCGCCTAAAGTAAAGAGCCGTTCGGCTGTAAGCGCCTCCTCATATCTTAAATATGTTTCAATGGGTGGAATATCTAGCAACGTTTCCAGAGCCTTGGTTGAAGTAGTACACATGGCACCACTTATACCCAAGCAGCATGTACGCTGAACTCCCTGTAGTAGTTTGATATTACACTTTTTGTCCAAAGCAGATTATTTAAGCATAAGCTAGAATTTGTTTAATTACACTTTTATAAAGCCAATTTGTCATAGTAGGACTAAGACCCCATTTCATGCCTATGGTTCTCCTACATATCGCCCAGCACCGATGTGCCTTGTTGATCCTATCCTCTATGTGGTGTCTCCAATTTAATTTCCGGTCAAGTATTACACCTAAGTACTTAACTTTGTCTATCACCGGTATCTTCTTGCCCAGGAAGCAAGGTTCAGTATATGTAGAAATTTTTGTCTTTCTTGTGAAAAGACAGATTTCCGTCTTCGCCGGGTTAACATTGAGGCCTCTCGGTTGAGCCCAGCTCAAGGCCGTATTCAGAGCCTCCTCAGCTCTTCTACACAAGTAATTTGGATCCTTTCCCTTTAAAAGTATTACGACATCGTCTGCATAGCAGACAGGTCTAAGTCCTTTCTCGGTTAGAGTCCTTAGGAGGCTATTAATCGTGGTAACACAGAGTAAAGGTGACAAAATGCAACCGTGTGGTATACAGCGAAATACCTTTTTCCTGATACTTATATCGTACATCTCGCAGCTTATCCATCTGTTCCTTAGCATGTGGTTAATCCAGTTACGGAGCACCCGGTCAACATAAAACTGGTCTAGGGATTGGATAATAGTATCAGTGTGCACATTATTGAAGGCGCCTTCGATGTCAATGCATACCGCCAGTGTATACAGTTTGTCCTATGTAGTGGACAACTTCGTTTAAAGCTGTTTCCACCGATCGTCCCTATACATAAACATGCTGCTTAAATTTTAGGTCTTTGTCGGGTATACTGCTTTTCACCATAATATCAACTATCCGTTCTAAAGTTTTAAGTAGGAAGGACGTAAGACTTATCGGTCGATAAGACTTAGGTGTCGAATAGCTAGGTTTAGGTTATAAATATTACCCTTGCATCCTGCCATTTAATGGGGGTATATGTGAATTTCAAGCATGCAGTGAATATCTGAGACAGATGTACGGAAACCGGTCCCGCCTCCATCTGTAAGAGTGCCGGGAAAATGCCATCCGGCCCTGCAGCTTTATAGGGAGCGAAGCTCTTGATTGCCCCTTTAACCATATCAGATGTAATTACAATTTCCGTGTTAGCATCCCCTTTCTCCAATATCGGTTCATCTATGTTATTCGATATACCGAGTGGAATATGAGAGTCCATTAGGAGTTTCATTGTCTCCTCCATATCCTCCAGCCTCCTGCCCGTTTCATCGACCATAGATTCTGGTTGGACATGAGTTTTGGATAGGAATTTTTTTATCTTCGATACGTCATTTATGCTGTCTACCTGTTCACAGAAAAGTTTCCAGGATTCTCGTTTGGCTTTACGAACAATTTTCTTATATTCACCAAGTTTACTACGATACTCATCCCAGTATACTGCGGTTTTCTTACGCCGTGCCCGGTTAAATAGTTTGCGAAGAGTCTTACCAAGGTTCCGGATCTCCCCGGTTACCCAGGGTTTCTCCTGGGCAGATCTCCGCTCTCGCAGAGGGCAGCTGTCTTCGAACGATTCAACCAAGGCACTTGTGAGCATTCCTACTTTGGCGTCTATGTCCTCTTTATTTCGACATTGAAAAGTGTTCTGACATAAACGGTTCTTTAGTAAGGAACCGAACATTGTCCAATTAGTTTTAGACTTATTCCGAAACTTTATCGGCTTTGGTGGCGGCCGTAGTATTTTGAATCTTATGTACCGATGGTCAGAAAAGGAGTGCTCCTCCGAAACTCTCCAATCCTGAATTTCGTTTATAAGCTCTTCTGAACATATAGTTATATCTAATACTTCTTCTCTGATTCTATTACTAAATTAAGATATCCATATACAATTTGGTACAAGTATTGCTCACATATACAGAAATATTACTATGAAAGTTTTTTCGGATCGGTCCATAATTGGTCATAGCTCTCATAACTCATTGCTAAATTAAAATATCCATATAAAGTTTGACACAAGTATTGCTCATATACACAGAAATATTACTGTGAAATTTTTTTTTATCGGTACATAATTGATCATAGCTCCCATCCAAGGTCCCTTTCAGAAAAACACTTAAAAGCACTTAACTCATTACCAAATAGTGATGCCCATAAAAAATTTGGCATACATATTATTTTCGGTTCATCTTTGGTCATAGCTCCCATACAAGGTTCTCTCCCGAAAATCACTTAAACGCACATAACTCATTACAAAATTTTGATATCCATACATTTAGCACAAATATTGCTCTTATATAAATAAATTACACTATAAAATTGTTTTACGATCGGTCCATATTTGGTCATAGCTCTCATACTAGGTCCCCTCCAGAAAATCACTTAAATGCACAATATTCATTACTAAATAATGATATAGATACAGAATTTTGAAATTTTATCTTTATATACATAATTGGTCATAGCTTCCATGCAAGATCCTTTTACGACAATCTCTTAAACGCACATTACTCATTCGGTCGGTCCCATGCAAGGTTTCCTTCAGAAAATCACTTGAACACACATTACTTATTACTAAATTACGATATAGATACAAAATTTTACTGAAATATAGCTTTTATGTACAGAAACTTTGCTTAAAGAATTTTTTACGATCGGTCTATAATTTGTCATATCTTCCTACTATATTGCTCCTAAAAGCAATTTAATCGTATTTAACTAGTTGCATTATCAATTTGTGTAGAACAAAATTATATATATGTATTTTGAAAATCCTTAAATCTTTCACACACATGCACATTATTAAATATCGTTAAAGCATATCTTAGGACGCTATAAAAATATAAAAGAAAATAGGGTTTGTAATGTTCAACAAATCTTTGAATGTAACAGATTTTAACTGTTTAAATCTTGGGGATTTTCTATTTAAGACATGAGAAAACTTATTTCTACAAATATTTGATCAATTAAAAACGTATTAATATAAAAGTAGCTGGTGGAGGATATTTAAGATTCGGTTCAGCCGAATATAGCACTGTAACTTATTATTCATTAGCTTTTATACATCCACACTAAAGTTTTGACTGAATTTAGACACCACTTATTAAATCCGAAGAAATAAGGGTCAAATATCGTTAGATGTACAAAGCAGATACCCAAATAATTTTACTTATTAAAATATCCACGTCTTCCTTTAATTAAAAAAAATTCGGAATTTGTAAATGGTAAATGGAAAATGTGTGCTGGAATTATTAAAAATTATTAATTAATTTGAAAAGCTTAGAATCAATTTATCCAAATTTTATATGAACAATGCTTTATATGCATCGTTTGAGAGGTCTACCTACACTATCGGACAAAATAAAGTGCAAAAGTACTCATGTTATATTCTTTCAGCGAAAAATCTGTTAAATGATTACTGAATATGGAATTTTTTAAAATTCATTTAGTTTATATGCAATGCTACAAAAATTACAATAAAACAAAATAATTCCACCTAAAATTTTCTGTATAACATCCAAAATTAAAGTAAATTCACCTTTTTGTCGGACAAAATAAAGTGTAAATTTTATATATCATTATTTAAATTTTTTGTATATCAAAATTTTTTATCTATTTTGGTTCTGATTTGAATATCTGGATCTACTTAAGCCATTTTTTTAATTTTTTTACCATTATTATTCGCAATCGCCTTCCCTTCCCCTTGCTTTCCCCCATACGATTATTTTCAAATGAAATCCGTTTTTGTTCGCTATTTCAGCAGAATTTTTTATCAATTGTGGTCAAAAATTAATCTATTGGATTTAGGGCGATGGTCTGAGTAGGTCATTCCAATTTTTCAGTGTTTTTTTTTTCTTACAGTAATGTTTTTAACCTTTGTCGTGTGTTTGAAGTCATAAATCTGTTGAGGCATTAAGTGTCCCAAATCCATTTTTACGGCATTTATTTAAAAAAAAATTATTTAATACGCTCGTGAATTGCTCAATTGTTATTGTTTACTCCATCTTCACTAAGATTCCCGCTCCTAAGGTTGAATAACGTACCAATACCGATAGCCCCCCACCATAATGTTTAAAACCTGGGGTATTGTTTTTAAAATATTGTATATTGAAGGGTTTAACTCACACTCATTGTCGACATTTTAAAATTTTCGGTACAAATTAGGACTCATCTGACTATCTACGCAAATTTGAGGTAAAAAATACAAAATTAAATACTAAAACCGAAAAAAAATTTCCATGCTTTTAAATGTGTTGGTGAAAGATTGAACGTATGGGTCAGTTGACTCTTCGTATGTGTTTAATTTTTAATGTTAGCTGTGGGGAACCTAGGGGAAATTTATTCAAAAAGCTCTAGTGAACACTATGTGAGCATATTACAGTCAAATCTTAAGATCAGTGCCTTCGAAATGGACTTGGGCAACTTTATATCTCGGAAAGATAATAAGCTTAAGCGCTTGATAAAGTTAAAAAATAGCATTACTTTAGGAAAGAACACTGAAAATTTAAATAAGTTGCTCAGAGCACCGCCCTAAATCCAATAGATTAATTTTGGACCACAATTGATCAAAAAATTCCGATGAAATAGTGATCAAAAACGGATTTCTTTTGAAAATAATCATATGCGAAAAGCAAGGGGAAGGAAGGGCGATTGCGAATAACAATGGTGAACAAAATTACCAAAATGGCTTAAGTAGATCCAGATATTCAAATCAGAACCAAAATAGATAAAAAATTTTGATATACAAGAAATTTAAATAATGATATATAAAATTTACACTTTATTTTGTCCGACAAAAAAATTGAATTTACTTTTATTTTAGAAGTTTTACAGAAAAATTGTAATTACAATAATTTAGTTTTATTGTTATTATTGTAGCGTTGTATATTAACTAAATGATTTTGAAAAAAATTTCCATATTCAATAATCATTTAACCGATTTTTCGATGAAAGAATATAGCATGAGTACTTTTGCACTTTATTTTTTCCGATAGTGTATATAAGATTTGAAAAGGTGCTGTCTTTCGGGACACTCTAATGAGTAGTCAAATACATATCTTCATGGTTTTTTTTGGATTTGGGCTGCATTTGAAAAATGAAACCGAATTTATATCAAGATAATTTTTTGATGGCATGTTTACTTGATCATAGATTTTTATTGTTATCTCGATTAACAATTAATTTAAATTTTTTATCTATATATATATGTGGTATTGCGCCATCTAGGTGTGACTTACCTTACAAAACCCTCAACATATGATGCAAGTTATATCATCTGTTAATCTAGTTCTTAAGCGAATGTAAACTTAAAATGAATTAATAAAAAGTCACTTATAATTCAACTGCTAAACACGATACATCATAGTGGCGACGAGCTCTGATAAAAAAATCCAACAGTGTGTATAGCAAATAAATAGAAACCGTTAATTTTTCTAGCTGCGAATACCTTTTGTATATAAGGTAGTTTTTATATAATAAATATTATATAAATAAGCAGATTTTCTGCATAAAAAAATCGTGGAATTTTAGTGGGTTTATATTTCAAATTGGCATAATGCCTGGACCAAGTGATACAACAATAGCTCACAACGGGAGTCTTTTTGCAACATCTTTGGCAACTGGTATAAGGGAATTCCGGACGGGTGTGGATCGGTGGTCTCATTGGCAAGAGGTGTTGGATTCTCATTTTGTGGAAGCAGCAATAGAAGAAGACCGCATAAAAACGTCAACGTTGTTGAAGGCGGTCGGTCTTGAGGCATATGGTTTGTTAAGGGAACTGTGTTTCCCTGATTTACCTGCCAAGAAGAAGTATAATGAATTATGTGGCATGTTAAATCAATATTATTCACCCCCAGTGATCATTTTTCGAGAGCGTAGAAATTTTTTTGACGCCAAAAAGAAGAGTGATGAATCAGTAGCAGTGTGGTATGCACGTCTTAAAAAATTGGCAATGGAGTGTAAATTCGAATAATACAAATACAAAAGAATAATACAAATACTGAACGGGGAAGCAAAAAGTATAACACCAACAAGAATAAAGAAGAAGCGGCTGGTAGCAGTAAATACAACAAACAGTTTAATGTGCATGAGAATAACGGCAATAAGAAGAAAAAGAAGAAGTGTATTCATTGCGGATGGAAGAATCACGCTAGCGACAAATGCAAATATAAAAACAGTATTTGTCATAAGTGCAACAATTTAGTAAGTGTTTGTAGCTCTAACAAAATAAATGTACTTCAAGTATCAAATAATGAGTTTCATAACAAAAATATTTTTGAAAATAATAATGTTGATGACGATAATGCTTTTTCTATTTATAGTGTAACGGATCAATGTTCTGCTCCATTTCAAGTATCAATTGAAGTAAATAAAGTAATGATCAATTTTGTTTTGGATACTGGGGCTGCTTGTTCGTTGATATCCAGTGAAATTTTTCATAAATTTTTTAAGGAACAGAAATTAAAGCCATGCGGTAAGAAATTGTGTGCTTACGGTGGAGATGTCATAGATGTTATTGGTGAGTTTTTAGCAATGGTAAAATTTCGTGGCCAAGTTAAAAATTTAAGTTTTGTTATTACACACACACGTAGCCCACCTATTTTAGGACGTGATTTTATGTCGATGTTTGATATCGCCCTCTCAAATGTCAATTTAATAACGGACATAAATGAGTGTGTACTAAGTATAAAAAAACGGTTTCAAAATGTTTTCAAAGAAGAGTTAGGTTTATATACTGGTGGCACAGTAAAGTTAAATTTAATGGGAAACGTTAAACCTATTTTTTGTAAACCTAGACCGGTTCCGTTTGGGTGGCGTTCAAAAATCGAAATACAATTGCAAGGCTTAGTTGGAAAAGGTGTATTGGTACACGTAGATAATTCAGAGTTGGGCACACCTCTGGTACCCATTATTAAACCAAATGGTCAGATCCGTATTTGTGGGGACTATAAGTCTACCATTAACAAGTATTTAGAAGATGTTAAATATCCTCTTCCGTTGATTGACGAGTTGTTTGCTTCTCTTCGTGGAGAGCTTTTCACGAAATTAGATCTTTCAAACGCTTATAATCAATTGGCTTTATATGAAGATTCTCAGTTGTTGTGCGCTTGGAGTACCCATTTGGGTATATTCAAAATGACTCGCTTGCCATTTGGGATTAAACCCAAAGCGGCTATTTTTCAGAAAACAACTGAGAATATTTTACGTGGCATTCCAAACGTAGTTAACTATTTGGATGATATTATCATCACCGGTCGTAATTTTGAGGACCATGTTAAAACTATTGAGTTGGTATTAAGTAAACTATCGTCAGTTGGTTTGAGACTTAATAGTGACAAATGTGCATTTTTCAAAGATAAGGTATCATATTAAGGCTTCAACATTGACCGTTTCGGTTTAAGTATTAATAAAGATCGTATTTCATCAGTACTGTATGCGCCAGTCCCTAAAAATGTATCGGAGGTTAAAGCGTTTGTGGGGGTGCTGAATTATTATTCAAAATTTATTTATAATTTTGCCAATAAGATGTCACCTCTTTATGAACTTTTAAGAAAAGATGTAGAATTCAAATGGTCGAAATCTTGTCAAAAGGCATTTGAAATTTTAAAAAGGGAGGTAACTTCGGATAAAATATTGGTTCATTTTAACCCCAAATTGCCTATATTACTTTCAACCGACGCTTCCAATTGCGCAGTAGCTGGAATTTTATCCCACATTGGAGCAGATGGGTCAAAGAAGCCCATAGCATTTGTTTCTCGTGCGCTAACAAAAACCGAAATAAATTATAGCACTATACAAAAGGAGGCGTTAGCTATTGTGTTTAGTGTAACAAAGCTTAGACAGTATTTGCTCGGTGTTCATTTTACTTTAGAGTCAGATCACAAACAACTTTTAGCCATTTTTGGAGAAAATAAAGGTTTGCCAGTGATGGTGGCAGCTTGGATCCAAAGATGGGCTTTTATTTTATCCGGTTTTAATTACACCATGCGTTATGTTAAAGGTACTGAAAATTCTGCAGATAATCTGTCTCGGTTTCCTCAACGTGAAGTTGAAGAGGGTAGTGAAGACTTTGGTTTTATTAACTATATTAGTGGCGATAATAAGTTAAATTTAAATTTTAAGATTATGGCTAGGGAAACTAGGCGCGATCCTACCTTATCTAAAGTCAAAGAAGCCATCCAGTTCGGGAAAATTATGTCATTGATTGGTGAAGAATTTGTCCCTTTCATTAATCGTAAAGATGAGCTTTCGGTAGAATACGATTGTATTTTATGGGGTTTCAGAGTGGTGGTTCCACTAAAGTTACGTGATAAAGTTTTGCGACAATTGCATTATTCGCATTTTGGGATTGTGAAAACCAAATCTCTAGCTCGGTCGTATGTATGGTGGCCTGAAATAGACCACGATATAGAAAAATACATTTCTAATTGTATTCCATGTAAGATGAGCCAACCAAGTCCTGAGAAAAGTCCATTAATGCCGTGGAGGCCTACGGATTCTCCTTGGTCTCGGCTACATATTGATTTTGCGGGTCCTATTAAGGATTTCCATTTTCTTTTAATTATTGATTCGTACTCAAAATGGGTCGAAATATTTAAAACAAAAAGTATAACATCAAGTTTTACTATCAGTAAATTGCGTGAAGTCTTTGGAAGGTTTGGTTTAGCTGATATTTTAGTAAGTGATAACGGCCGACAGTTTACTGCGGAAGAGTTTCAGGTTTTTATGAAGGCGAATAATATCAAACATATTTTGACGGCTCCGGGCCATCCGGCTTCCAATGGTCAAGCCGAAAATTGTGTTAAAACTTTTAAAGAAAGTCTTTTGGTGAAAAGTGAAGGTGAAAATATAGATGAAATAATGAACACATTTTTGTTTGATTATAGAACAACGAAACATTGTACTACCGGTGAGACTCCGGCTAAATTATTGTTAGGCAAGGAGGTAAAGACCCGCTTTAGTATGCTTAGTCCACCTTTAGTAAAAAACAAAATTGTTGAGAGTCAATGGTCAAACATCAAGAATCATAAAGATTATTCGAATCCAAACAAAGCTTCATGGCAAGAAGCTACAGTAAAAGAACGTCTAGGTCCGCAATCTTATCATTGCATTTTAACTCGAAATAACAGAATAATTAAAAGACACGCATATCAAATGATTAGTGGCACACAGAATAAATATGACAATGCTGAGGTTAACGGACAAGGAGCTTCTAGTACTTCCACTGATAAAAAGGCATCAGATCCTGATAAATCAGCTTCTGGGGAGGTTAGCGGAGAGCAGAACGTTACTCCGAGGCATAAAGAGAGTATTTGTCGAAATTTAAGGCGTTTGAAACGTCCTAATTACAAAGAATAACCAGGTATATGATGAAAATTTATATATATATAAAAAAATTATTCTAGCTTTCTATATATGTAACAGTAAAAAAGAGAATAATTACAATAAGTTACATTTACATTTTTAGTACGTAAGATCAAAATTTAATGAATTTCTTAACTATTATTATTACTTATGTTATAGTATTAATAAACCTCGGAAGGGAGTTGTGGTATTGCGCCATCTAGGTGTGACTTACCTTACAAAACCCTCAACATATGATGCAAGTTATATCATCTGTTAATCTAGTTCTTAAGCGAATGTAATCTTAAAATGAATTAATAAAAAGTCACTTATAATTCAACTGCTAAACACGATACATCATAATATATATAAAAATGAATGAGTGTTTATTTGTTTGTGGGTTTGTTTGTTTGTTTGAAGTCTATAGACGGCTAAACTGCTTGACCGATTTTCTTGAAATTTTCGCAGTGCCTTCCTGTATGTCTGGAAGGAACTATAGGCTACCTTTTATTTAGAAATTTTAAGTGGGCGAGGTGCCACGCCTACATCCTAAATAATAATTAAAAGTTGCATATCTCAGTGGCATATCTGAGCTAGAGTCCTCAGATTTTGTATGGACAACTTTGACATCCATATGAACATATGTGGAAAAAATGGGCGGCCTATCTATAGTGGGCGTGACACCTCCCATATAATTAAATCATAAATTAGTATATCTGAGAAAATATAACAGTTAGAGTTCTCAAATTTTTCGGAGCTACTTTATTAACAACTTGAATATTTAGGACAAAAAATAGGCGGACTAGCAATAGGGGGCGAGGCACCTCCCATATGAATTAAATAAAAAAATTAGTTTATCTGAGAAACAATTAGAGCTAGAATTTTCAAATTTTGCAGGAAGAACTTTAAAATCCATGTAAACATGTGGGGGAAAAACGGGCGGACATTCTTTAGGGGGGCTTGGTACCTCCCATATGAATTAAATGCAAAACTTTGTATATCTCAGAAACTATTAGAGCTGAAATACTCAAATTTTGCACGAATAACTTTGGCATAAATGTGAATATTTGGGTAATAAATTGGCGGACTAGCAACACAAACTATTAGACAGACCTGGGATAAGTGCATTAAATATGTTAATGCATTAACAATTTTTTCAACATTAAAAAAAAATAAATGTTAATGAAAGTTTATTGCATTAACATTAACATGGGTACATTTAATGCATTAAATTTGCATTAACATTAAATATTTTTGAACTTAATGCATTAATTTTACATTAACATATATAAAATGAAAGTGTGTATGTATGTATGTATGTATGTATGTATGTATGTATGTATGTATGTATGTATGTATGTATGTATGTATGTATGTATGTATGTATGTATGTATGTATGTATGTATGTAGTATGTATGTATGTATGTATGTATGTATGTATGTAGTATGTATGTATGTATGTATGTATGTATGTATGTATG
Source organism: Lucilia sericata (assembly GCF_015586225.1). Taxonomy (NCBI): domain Eukaryota; kingdom Metazoa; phylum Arthropoda; class Insecta; order Diptera; family Calliphoridae; genus Lucilia; species Lucilia sericata. The sequence goes on along the minus strand of NW_023996472.1, from coordinate 18,695 downwards.
TATGTATGTATGTATGTATGTATGTATGTATGTATGTATGTATGTATGTATGTATGTATGTATGTATGTATGTATGTAATGTATGTATGTATGTATGTATGTATGTATGTATGTATGTATGTATGTATGTATGTATGTATGTATGTATGTATGTATGTATGTATGTATGTATGTATGTATGTATGTATGTATGTATGTATTTATGTATGTATGTATGTATGTATGTATGTATGTATGTATTAGTGAATGGTATGAAAAGCTGATAATCGATTAACGATTATGCCGATCAACTATTTTCGAGTTGGATTTTTAGTCGATTAATCGAACCGAATAATCGATTTTTAGTCGATTACGGTATTTTTATTTTAATAATTTTTTTAAATCAACTTAGATTGATTTTCTTCTTTTTTAATTAAAAACACATTAATATATAGTTTATATTTTTAAAAGAAAATTTTTTATTAAATTAATTTTTTATTATCATGAAGAAAACATTTATTACAAAAAAATAAAAAATTTAAATTATTATTAAAAATCAAATATTTACAAAAAATAATTTTAAGTTATTTTTTATTTAAAAGTAAAAGTGAAAAGTTAAAAAAATGCAATTCAATTTTATTTTCCAATTAAAACCTCAAATCGTTATTTAGTTTGATTATATAATTGATTTTTATTGATTTTTTAAAATATAAACAAAAAAAGCAATTTTTTTAATTAAAAAATGTAAATAATTTTAATAAATTAAAATATAATGAAATAATTTTAATAAATTAAAATATAATGAAATTAACCGAAGTACACACAAAATCATTAAAAAATACAAACAAAAACAATATTTTTTAAGTTTATATAAATATATAATTTTGATAAAGTTTATATACATATTAGTTTTTTAAATATTTAAATTTTTCATTTAAATAGTATTGTTTTTGTTTGCATTTTTAAATGATTTTGTGTGCACTTTGGTTAATTTCATTATATTTTAATTTATTAAAGTTATTTACTTTTTTAATTAAAAATAGTTTTTTTTTTTGTTTATACTTTTAGTTTTTTTGTACTTTGGTTTATGTATTATTTTTTTTAATACGTATTTTAATTTTTTATTTAAAAAATATTGTTTTTGTTTGTAATTTGTTTATTACAATGTTTAACAATTTTGAATATATTATTTTCTCCATTTTTTAGTTAAAAATGTTTTTTTGCTTGTATTTTTGGTGTTTTTGTTTGTACTTAATTAAAAAAAAACAAAAACAATTTTTTTGTTTAACCGAAATTAACCGAAGTACACACAAAATCATTAAAAAATACAAACAAAAACAATATTTTTTAAATGAAAAATGTAAATATTAAAAAAAAATAATATATAAAGTTTATATAAATATATAATTTTGATAAAGTTTATATACATATTAGTTTTTTAAATATTTACATTTTTCATTTAAAAAGTATTGTTTTTGTTTGCATTTTTTTAATGATTTTGTGTGTACTTTGGTTAATTTCATTATATTTTAATTTATTAAAGTTATTAACTTTTTTAATTAAAAAATTGTTTTTTTTTTTTTTTTTTTTGTTTTTACTTTTAGTTTTTTTGTACTTTGGTTTATGTATTATTTTTTTTAATACATATTTGAATTTTTTATTAAAAAAATTTTGTTTTTGTTTGTAATTTGTTTATTACAATGTTTAACAATTTTGAATATATTATTTTCTCCATTTTTTAGTTAAAAATGTTTTTTTGTTTGTATTTTTGGTGTTTTTGTTTGTACTTAATTAAAAAAAAAACAATTTTTTTGTTTATACTTTTAGTTTGTTTGTACTTTTGTTTATGTGTTTTATGTTTTTTTTTAAATATTTACATTTTTTATTTTAGAAAATTATTATTTTTTTTGTAATTTGATTTATACAATATTTTACAAATTTGAATATTTTAATTTTTTCCATTTTTTAGTTAAAAATTGTTTTTTATTTGTACTTTTTGTGTTTTTGTTTGTACTTTAGTTTAATTCAATATTTTTGATTTCTTAAAATAACCATTTTTTTTGTTTATACTTCTTGTTTGTTTGTACTTTCGTTTATGTATTTTATGTTTTTTATTAAAAAAGTTTTTTTTTGTAATATTTAAAAAAAAATAATTAAATACATATTTACTTAATTAAAAAATATATTTTTTGTTTATACTTTGTGTTTTTTGTTTGATTATACTTTTATCCCCGTATCAATGGCTAATAACATATAAAAATCCTACAATAAACCAGAAATAAATTTATTAAGCGTTTTCCAAAATTTTTATATATTTTTTAACATTTAGGAATTACCTTTTCTATTTCTTAAACCAGTCTTCTTCCGATATATTTTGTAAAAATAATTGTTGATCCAGATTTTCTGAGGACAGTCTGTTTCTTCGCTGGGTTATAATTAACCCAGCTTTCGAAAACAATCTTTCGCACGGGACTGATGTAGCTGATGTAGCTGTACAAGTTTGGGTAAACTTGTTTGTACTGTTCCCACTCTTCGATTGGATTAGTATGTCTAGGGCATACTGGGCGTTTTAAATATTGCGCCAATTCAAAAGGAATACCATTATCCTCATTCACAATTATCGTCTCATTTTGAGAATCCACTAGATCGTCGTGTATTTGCCATAAACAATTAGAATCACGTGATCTTTTGGGAGAGGGGGAGGATGGTCATCATTTGAAGTTTGATTGATTTTTTCTAAATATTTTGCTAGTAAATAAAAGAAAACAGAGTTAAAAATAAGTATGTGTTTTATATTTTAAAAGTAACCTACCTATTCTACCAATCGCCGCTTCAACATTACTTTCTTGGTGAAAGTGAATTTTTTTATAACGAGGATCCAACAAAGTGGGAACGCTAAGTATTGGGTGCTCCTCAACTTTTGAAAATCTATCATTAAGATTGAGTAGAAGTTTTCTTCGCAAGTCAAATGCTGCCCCTATTGGCAATATATTTTCAATATTCTGTTAAGAAAATTAATATTTTTATGAGTTTTTTAATTTGTTAAAAGTTTATATTACTAAAAATTAGAATATATTAAGAAATAAACCTCTGAAAAATGATTATTAATATATGATTTATAAATAGAATTTTGAAAAATATGATCATTGATGCAATAAACTTACGTTTTTCAGCAATTTAAGTAAAGGAATTACTTTGCTCGCTGTTACGTTTTTTTCAGAACATAATTCTTTTGTTACGAGAAATAAAGGTTTTAAAAGTTCCTTTATTTCAACTAAACTATCTATTTCGTCCAGCGATATATCGTTAGGTGGCTTGCATGTTTTTTCAGAAATTAGTTTTCGGACTCCAAATACCGTTCCACCATCTCATACAACGAGTTCCAGCGTGTTTTAATTTCCTGGATAAGCCTTTTTGGTTGCTTGCCACTTTCTTTTTGAAGGTCATTCAAGTATGTGCTTGCTGCCTCGCTTTTCTTGAAAAAGCAAACAATTTTTTTAATTTTATTTATAATTGATTTTAATTGTGAATGCCCAGTTTCATCACTTATTTCATCTTCATCAGAATTTTCCATAACCGGCAATTCAGCCTCTATGTTTGGCGTATAAAAATCGATTGATTTTATAGCCACTAGGTTGAGCAACGTTTATGCTTGTCTGCTCCAAAAACGGAACGACATGCCCCTACAATATTTGGACCATTATCCGTTACTACAGCCGCCACATTATCTTGCTTGATGTTCCATGACTTACATATTTCATTTATGGCAAATTCTAAATTAGAGATAGTTATTTGCCAACAATATGCCTCGCCCCAATATCCACAGATTTTAATTCAATACCTGAATTTATTACATCTTAATTAACAATTTAAATAGAGAGCTATACAAATCGGTTGTAAGAACGATATTTTTTGCAGCACCTAATTGATCAAAAACTTCACTTTTGAGTTTCTGATATTTCGATTGCATCATGTTTTCCCTGGTTTTGAGGCAAGGAGCTTTGTAAAAGGGCTGAATAACTTTGCAAAATTTCGTAAAACAATATTTTTTGTAAAAAATTATATAAAAATTATACTTTTCGAATAAATGATATTTTTCGAAAAAATCATATTTTTCGTAAAAATTGTGTTTTTCGTAAAAATGATATTTCTCGTAGAATCAATATTTTTCGAAAAAATGATAGTTTTCGAAAAAATTGTGATTTTCGTAAAAATGATATTTTTCGTAGAATCAATATTTTTCGAAAAAATTATAGTTTTCGAAAAAATTGTGATTTTCGTAAAAATGAATTTCTCGTTGAATCAATATTTTTCGAAAAAATTATAGTTTTCGAAAAAAATTGTGATTTTCGTAAAAATTATATTTCTCGTAGAATCAATATTTTTCGAAAAAATTATAGTTTTCGTAAAAATCGTGTTTTTCGTAAAAATTATATTTTTCGTAGAATCAATATTTTTCGAAAAAATTATAGTTTTCGAAAAAATTGTGATTTTCGTAAAAATGAATTTCTCGTAGAATCAATATTTTTCGAAAAAATCATATTTTTCGTAAAAATTGTGTTTTTCGTAAAAATGATATTTCTCGTAGAATTAATATTTTTCGAAAAAATTATAGTTTTCGAAAAAAATTGTGATTTTCGAAAAAATTATATTTCTCGTAGAATCAATACTTTTCGAAAAAATGATAGTTTTCGTAAAAATTGTGTCTTTCGTAAAAATTATATTTTTCGTAGAATCAATATTTTTCGTGAAAATGATGTTTTTCGTAAAAATGATATTTCTCGTAGAATCAATATTTTTCGAAAAAAATGATAGTTTTCGAAAAAATTGTGATTTTCGTAAAAATTATATTTCTCGTAGAATCAATATTTTTCGAAAAAATGATAGTTTTCGTAAAAATTGTGTTTTTCGTAAAAATTCTATTTTTCGTATAATCAATATTTTTCGAAAAAATTTTGATTTTCGTAAAAATGATATTTTTCGTAGAATCAATATTTTTCGAAAAAATTTTGATTTTCGTAAAAATGATATTTTTCGAAAAAATTATAGTTTTCGTAGAATCAATATTTTTCGTGAAAATGATGTTTTTCGTAAAATTATATTTCTCGTTAAATCAATATTTTTCCTAAAAATGATAGTTTTCGAAAAAATTGTGATTTTCGTAAAAATTATATTTTTCGTAGAATCAATTTTTTCCTAAAAGTGATGTTTTTCGAAAAAATTCTGTTTTTCGTAAAATTGGATTTCTTGTAGAGTCAATATTTTCGTAAAAATGATATTTCTCGTAGAATCAATATTTTTCGTAAAAATTATATTTCTCGTAGAATCAATATTTTTTATAAAAATTATGTTTTTCGTAAAAATTATATATTTTTCTTAAAAAATATATTTTTTCGTAAAAGTGATATTTTTTAAAATAATGTTATTTTTTCGTAAAAGTGATATTTTTTAAAATAATGTTATTTTTTTGAAAAAAAAAAATATATTTTTTTTAAAAATTATATTTTTGTAAAAATTATGTTTTCTTAAAAATTATACTTTTCGTAAAAATTATATTTTTCGTAAAATTATATATCTCGTAGAATCAATATTTTACGTAAAAGTGATATTTTTTCGAAAAAAATATATTTAAAAAAAAATATTTTTCGTAAAATCAATGTTTCAGTATTTTCCACTTACCTCATTTTGGTTGGACTCCTCATCCGATATATTTATTTCATTTAAGTCTTCTTCAGATTGGGGCTTTCCTTTATTTGTCACAATTTTATGGGACCTCTGGAGGTGTATTGATAGGCTAGATGTGCTTCCGCAAAAGGCCAATTCCTTTTTGCATACGCAGCACCTAGTCTTTTTCCCCGCACAAACTTTTTTAAAATAGTGCCAGACGTGGCTAGGCATAATTATTTTTTATTGCCTTTTTAATTAAAACCGCAATTGGCTTTAACACACTTCTTTTTTTATATACTTGTTTAAAAACTCACACTTTTTACGCAGTTCACAACACTTCGGTTACTTTGGTTTACTTTTGATGTTTTTATCACGGCTGCCAATATAAAACATCATGCTACTAGCTTTTTGTAGTGTAGAACAACCCACGCTATTTTTTTGTAGTGTAAAACACCCACGCTTATTACTAAACAGGGTTGAATTTTCGATTAATCGATGCCATATAAATTAAATACAAAAATTCGTTTATTTTGGAAATTATTATAGTTAGAATATTAAAAATATCCACGAGTAACATTAACATCCATGTAAACATTTTGGGAAATAAATTGGCGGACTACCCATGAGGGGAGCAGTACCTCCTATATCTATATATATAAAAATGAAAGTGTGTTTGTATGTATGTATGTTTGTTTGTTTGTTTGTGCTTTATAGACTGCTAAACGGCTGGATCGATTTTCCTGAAATTTTCACAGTTTCTTCCTGTATGTCTGGAAGGAACTATAGGCTACTTTTTATGTTGAAATTTAATGTGGGCGACGTGCCACGCCCATATTAAGAATATATTAAATTAGTATATCTGAGATAATATAATAGTTAGAGTCTTCAAATTTTGTCGGATCAAATTTAGTATCAATATAATTATTTAAGACAAAAAGTGGGCGGATTAGCATTAGGGGGCGTGGCACCTCCCATATAAATTATATAAAAAAATTCGTTTATCTTGGAAACTATTATAGTAAAAATATTAAAAATTTCCACGAGTAACTTTAACATCCATGTAAACATTTTGGGAAATAAATTGGCGGACTACCCATGAGGGGAGCAGCACCTCCCATGTTAATAAAATACAAAAATTGGTTTATCTGGGAAACTAATAGAACTAAATTCTTCAAATTTTGCACTAAGTACTTAAATATTCATCTGAACATTTTGGAGAAAAAAGAGCGAACATTCGTCATGGGGAACTTGGAGCCCCCATATAAATTAAATAGGAAAATTATTATATCTGAGAAACTATTAGAGCTACAATCTTCAAATATTAATTGAAGAACTTTGACATTAATGTGAACATTTAGAGAATAACGGGCGGACTTTCAATGTAGTCTTGGCACCCCCTATATGAATTAAATACAAAATTTCGTATATCTGGGAAAATATTAGATTTTTTTTTAATTTGTCATCGATTACATTAAAATATTAATTAACGTTCGGAAAAAATGTATCTCTGGAAAACATTACAGTTAGAATCTTCAAAATTATTAAGAAGATTTTTTATTGATAATGATTTTAGGGTAGCAAAGCACACTGGGTATAGCTAGTATATATATAAAACAGACTGTTTGTTTGTGTGTTTGTTTGTTACGCTTTCACGGCAAAACTACTGAACCGATTTACATGAAATTTGGACCGCTAATAGGTCTAACCCCAAAAGGAACAATTGGCTATATAAGATCTTGATCGGATGCCACCCCCGTTTTTACGCCCACTTTTTGTGAAACTATTGTTACACCAATCCTATATATATATAACAGACTGTTTGTTCGTTTGTTACGCTTTCACGGCAAAACTGCTGAACCGATTTACATGAAATTTGGACAGCTAATAGGTCTAACCCCAAAAGGAACAATCGGCTATATACGATCTTGATCGGATGCCATGCCCCTTTTTACGCTCACTTTTTGTAAAACTATTATTACACCAATTTTACAATCACAATATGAAAAACTTCTAAACCGATTAACCTGAAATTTTGCTTATACCGATAGGTATAAGCTTGGAGAGAACTATAAGCTATATATAAGAACTTGATCCGATGCCACGCCCTTTCTACGCCCGATTTTTATAAAACTATCCTTACCTATATCTTATCCTATAATTATATGAAAGAGAATGTCTGTTTGTTACGCTTTCACGGACAAACTACTGAACCGATTTACATAAAATTTCGAACACTAATAGTTCTATTCTAAAGTAGAACAAGAGCCTATATAAAATAATGATTTGACGTCACGATTCTTTTTATGCTCACATTTTTCTTAATAATTGTTTTAGAAAATTTTCATTCGAGACTTACAGAAAACTACTGAACCGATAGGTCTTATCTTGTAATGAACAAACGTTCTTGTGAGTGTGTCTGGTTAGGACTAAAGCAGAAACTACCATAAATTATTACGGCATCACAATGAGATGGTAAATGTTATTGACGAATTTTGCTCTTTGTCAAGATAACAGGACTATAGGAGCCATTGCTAATGCTAGCGATCAGTCGGGTGGGGTGGGATTCTTGTCCTTGAAATCTCACTTGTCAATAACTAACTTTGCTACATAAATGTTGTTATAGACTCCTAAATAACCTAAATGGATAGGAATTGATCATAACAAAAAAAGATAGAATGTAAACCCCTTATTTAGATCAAAATTAACGGAAAATTTAAAGCAAACACATCAATCGAAACTTAAAAAAAAACTTAACTAGATCTCTCCAAGATGTTGTTTGGTAGAGACGCGCCTCAAAACCCTCCCTGCCTATGATCTTAGTAGCGCTAAATAATATCCTAAGATCCCACTTTCAATTCACCTATACATCCACATCACATATCAGTAAGAAAAACTAAAATGTATTAGTGATACATAATATAATTCATTTTATTATTGAGAAAAAATCTATTCAGGAGTTGAAAAAAAACCCGACGAAATTCTTAAAACTATCTTACATTACGGCCTTATTTATGTTATACAAAAATTCTTAATTACGAAAGTATATAGACAAGTTATACAATTTTAGAAAAAGAAACTTATATATGAGATGTTTCCTATTGGACAATTCTTAAAACATCTATTTACTAACTGTGCCTTTGGAAAAAAAAATGAAAAAAAAAACTGTTCTTAAAAACAAGTAAATGATTAAAAAAAAAATACCAAAAAAAGTGTATAGAGTTTTGATTCTTTTAACTTGCTGCAAAATTTACCAAAGCAAAATATAGTAATCACCAAGTATGTGAATATATTTGCGAAAAAAAATTAAACTACACTTGTTTTAGTATTGGGATGTAAACAACTTAAATATTATCTGAACTTAAAAGTTAAGAATCATAAGGATTTCTTTAACTTTTAAGTCTTTGTATATTTAACAATAAAATTTCTGCATTAATTCAAATTGCAGGCTAACAAAACTGCAGTCAATTTAAGAGAATGTTTCAATGTTTAAAGTTTCAGTGATAATTAACATTGATCTCTATTTTTAAATTGAGTGTTGTTTTATTAACAGTATTTGCTGAACATACGTACATACATAAACAAGATAATAAATTAAAATTTTGCTCACACTCACCCAATTATTATTATGTACATATATAGCGTTTGTAGAGGCCTCTGCAACTGCTTGTACTGGAGAATAAATATGTATGTATGTAGGAATGTGCAAAAAGAGTTACACGCTTGAATTATTAAGGGTATTCACTGCAGATAATTATTTTGTAATACTTAAGCTATATAAAAAATTAAAAATATTTTAAAATTATTTAATATTACATAAACGACTCAAAAATATATTTTCATGTGCGATATTTATAGTTAACGTTATTTTAGCTGTTTAAAAAAAATTTATTAGATTTATGCCAATTAAATTAGTTAATTTTGTATTTTAATTTAAATTTTAAAGATTATAGAATAATTGTAGCTTTTTTTTAAATTTTTAGCACTTATTAAAACTTTTAAGTATTTAGGTATTTATATAATTTTAAGATTTTTTTTTTTTTTTATAAATTTTTTTTTTTTTTAACTAATTTCCACGTTGAAAATGTATTTTTGAGTGTTCTTTTTTTTTTTATTCAATTAACACTATAGTTACAAAAGTATTTTCAAACACCATGCCAATAGCTCGAGATTCCCAATGTTACTTTTCCGCAATTTCTCGCCAGGAGCAATATAATTAGGGGTTTGGAGAAGTTTATTTATGTTATTTTTTTTAGATTTCGTTATTAGAAAATATAATTTTAATTTTGCCTTCATATAAATTTTTCATTTGCAATTGATTTTTATACACATGTCTCCAAGTTCTGATATAATAATAGATATTATGCATATAATACTCGTATAAGAATGTTAATCTCTTCGGGGTGAAAAATTAAATGATCTGGAGCAGTTGTTAAATGTTTCTTCTCTCCCCTTTTCTTAAGAATTTTTTAGGAATTTATGGTAATTTGATACACATATCAATATACATATATATATATGTTGATCGCAACCTGCTGTTAATGTGAGCAAAAGCTTAACAGGCGTATGTATGTATATGCAAAGATATAGCGTGATTAAAAAGAACAGTGGTGGCCCCTTATTTGAGTCCACCACCAGGAAAAAATATTTTTCAATCCTTGTAAAAACTAAGAACAAAAAGGGATGATTTCGATCTATCCGGATTTTTTTTTTTTTTTTTATATCGAAATGAGTAATTATCAATATAATGAAGAACTTTTATCCGACGATTTAATCGCCAATAATTTTTCCTTAATAGATTTTGACGATAATTAAGATAACTTTTGATCGATTAAGTTAGTGGTCGTCGAAATAAGATTTTTCTGGATTTGAATTTCACTTAGAACAATAACTCCACTTTCTTAAAAAAAAATTATTTGTTCTCACTATCTTGCAATTATGCGTAATGATGTTGACTCGATCACAGCAAACCGGAAAAGGAGTTATTAATAGCAAACTATAATTGATAACAACTCTGTTATGTGAAATGTCATAGTAAATATTGCCAACTTATGTTATTAGCATTTTTTTTTTTTTATTACCAAAACTTGCAATTATTTGGGCAAAGAAATTATCCATCTAACTTATTGTAGTATCATCTATTTATTGGAAAATATGTACTAACATGAACACTTTAAACAATATCAATTGCCATCAAATAGTAGCAATGAAATGTCCTAATGATTTCTATAACTGTCTGAAAATTTCCTAGTTAAAACGGTCATTCCTATTCTGAGAATTATTCTTATCTATTATTATTTAAGGAAAATTATAGTAAACATTAAAATATGTATAAAAATTTATGATCGGTATGTAGTTATTTTCTTTTGTTTTGTTTATAACACTATTTACAGAACCTTTGTAATGTAAATTATTTTAAGCAAAATGTTTTCAATCATCAATCTCGTGTAAATATGTATATATACATGTACCTTTGCAGATGTGTTGTCTTGACTGCAACATGCTTACTAATTTAACATTTTAGCTCAGACATCAACCTATGTTGCTACGTCTGATCATGTATAAACATTGTACTGGGAGAATGTTTACAAAAGGTTTATGTATGTGTGTGTAGAGAACACTAAGAATAATTTTATTGTAGTATGTATCGATATGGTGTTATAAAAACTTTTACTATTCTGATTGTACCAAAAGAAACTAATAATACAAAAGAAATAAATAGTAATACCATTTGACTCCAATACGAAAAAAAATATCATCAACATTGCAATTGTAGCTTGAATTGGTCACAACAAGGAAAAGGAAATAAAATTAATATTCCATACAAAGCTTATACAAAAGTATTTATATACATTTTTGACATACAGAATTTCTTAATAAAATCTTGCCTTACAAACCGCATAATACGTGGATTTTAATCAGAAGTATTAGGAGGAAAAAGCAAGATTAAGAACGAAGATCTTTTGCATGATATGTGCCTAAAATCTTCCCCTCCATATCCTCGAGAATATAATAGTTGTTGCCAACTTTTTCCCTAATTTTAGATTTAATAAAAGAAGGTGCTAATTTAGCATTAAATTTCTTCTCTAAATTTGATTGAGCAAAATTCCGTCTAAATACGCATTGTCCAATTTCATAAGTAATTGGTCTCGCTCTTAAATTATACAGATTTTTGTTTGTCTCATAAGCTTTTGTGATATGTTTTTGAAGATCGTTACGAAGCAAATTGAGTTTATCATTATTTTCCAATTTAATTGTTGATTCATTTAGACAGTTTAGCTTTCTAAGGAGTTCATATGAACTACCATGAGTAACCATTTCTTGGCCAAAAACAGCAAAATATGGAGAACATTGAATGGTCTGATGAACCGAGTTTCTCAGCGCACAGCTTATAAAACTTAAATTCTGATCCCAGAGGGATTGATCTTTTTTCAGATAGGAACGAATACCTGCAATAATTGAGCGATTAACCCTCTCAGAGGCGTTTGATTGCGGGGAGTATATGGCCGTATAAGTATGTTTGATACCCAGGGCTGTGAGAAACGCATTAAAATCGTTCGCTTTAAATTGCGATCCATTATCACTAACAAGGGTTTCTGGTACGCCATACGTATGAAATATTTCCTTTAAGAGGAAATCCTGAATTACAGCGGACGTAAACTTTTTCAACAGACATAGCCAATGGAATTTCGTCATATGGTCAAGTACAATGAATATACCGATATATCCTTTTTTGCTACGTGGATACGGGCCTAAAATATCGACATAAAGCCGTTGAAATGGTCGAACACTTATTACTTGATTACCCATATTTGGTTTGAGAATATTATTGGGAGCTTTCGATTCCTTACACGTATCATAGTTTCCTATATAGTTCCTAACATCCCGAACAAGACCTGGCCAATAGAATTTTCGCCTAATCAATTCTAAGGTCTTTACCATGCCTCCATGGGCAGCAATAGGGGTATTGTGAAAACGGTGCATAAGGGTATTTCTTAAGTTTTGTGGTATCCAGAGTTTCCATGCATCATGATCCTGTTCTAAGTTCCCTGTGTAATGCGATGTCCTTATATAAACAAAATTATCTACTACTTTTATGTCAGGAAATTTACTACTATTGTCCTGTATCTTCCTCTTTAGTTCAGTGTAGTCTTCGTCATTAAAATGAGGGGATGAAAGATCTATTTCAGGTTCCATATAATCTATGACAGCTATTTCTTCGAACGGAAACCTAGACAGGGCATCGGGTACCACATTATCCTTTCCCTTACGATGACTAATGGAAAATTTGTAACCTTGGAGCTTCCAGACCCATCTCGCTAACCTTCCCGTCACATCCTGTTGCTTCATTAACCAAACTAATGAAGAGTGGTCAGTAATGACTTCGAATTCTTGAAGTTCCAAGTAACATCGGAACTTCTTTATAGCCTCTAGCGCTGCTAAGCATTCGCGTTCGGTGACGGAATAATTGCGCTGTGCAGTGTTTAACTTTTTCGACATGAAAGCTATTGGTCTTTCGTTGCCGTCATCGTCAAACTGCACAAGCACAGCACCGATGCCAAAGTCGCTTGCATCGCAATGTAAGTAAAATTTCTTTGAAAAATCAGGATTTGACAGGATGGGAGCGGAGGTTAATAAGTTTTTAATAAGTTCGAAGGATTCCTGGGCTTCTGGGGTCCAACAAAATTTCCTTTTAGTGGACAGTACCTCGGTTATTGGGAAAACGATAGAAGAAAAATTAGACACAAATCTTCGGTACCAACCTGCCAAGCCTAGGAAGCCGCGAACCTGCTTGATGTTCTTCGGTGTTGGCCATTTCCGGATTGACTCTACCTTGTCAGGATCCGTTTTAATACCTCCATTTCCTATTATATAACCTAAATAGTTAACCTCTGTCACACAAAACTTTGATTTGGAAATGTTAAGTGTAAGGTTTGCCTTCTTAAATTGTTCGGCTATGCGAACAAGGACAGATAGGTGTTCATTGAAATCTTCTGAGACGATTATTAAGTCGTCAAGATATCCGAAGACTGAATAGCGAAGGTCAGGCGGAATCAAACTGTCCATAAGGCGACACATTGTTGACGGAGCATTACAGAGCCCGAAAGGCATTACAACAAACTGGTATAATGGCCTTCCCGGTACTGTAAATGCTGTCAAAGGCTTTGCATCTTCCGATAAGGCGATTTGCCAATAGGCATCCTTAAGGTCCAGTTTTGATATTATATTGGCCTTTGGTAAGCGGGAAAATATACCTTCTATACTGGGTAAAGGATATGCATCCTTTTTAGTAACCTCATTCAGTCTTCTCGCGTCCAAACATAACCTCACTTTATTTGGTTTTACTACAAGCCTCATGGGCGAACTCCATGCGGAAGAAGAAGGCTCTATAACTCCTAGCTCTAACATCCGATCAATCTCCTTAAACATTAGTTTTTCGACGGCAGGGGAGATGGGATAGAAGCGTTGTTTAACTGCTTTTGCTTCACCCACATCGATGTTATGTGTTATGAGACTAGTTCGTCCTAAACCTTGTTTCTCAAAATTTGGAAACAAGTTAATAATCACCTCGAGTTGGGATCTTTGAGCTGAGTTTAGGGGATATTGAGATAAAGTACTTGTATCAGACTTAACATCAGGAGAAATAGTATTACAATTAACTAATTCAGACAAAACTTTTGCTGGACTTTCTCGGACAGACGAATATATTACGGAACTGAAAAATTCAGGAGCTAAATTAAAACTTTCCCAAAAATCTAAGCCTAAAATAAGCCTTTGGGTAATAGAAGGAACAACTAAAATTTTTAATTTTTTAACCTTATCTTTGAAATGGACATCTACATTTAAAATTCCACGGACTTTTTGCACGCTACCATCGGCAGTTTTGACGACAGACTTTAAGGGACTAAATTCTGGAAATTTACAAAAATCAAAAAGGGCTAGATCGGAACCAATGCAAGACACATTTGCACCAGTGTCTAAAAGACCAAATTCAGAAAAAGTTAAAAATTTAACAGGTGCATAGTAACGTTTGTCAGATGTGTTGTTAACAATAGTAGATAGAATGTATTTAGCACTAAGTTTTCGATTTTTGAAGTATTTACGAAGCCTAACCGTCGAACGTTTTGGTTTACTATCAGGACAATTAGAAATAGAATTTACTTCGAAAATAGCTTTTCTTTTCTCTAAATATTTCTGTAAACGTATGTGATATGGTACTAATGGATAAATAATTTTACTAACATTTTCCTTGTTGTTGCTATTATGATTTTGATTTGCGTTTTCGTGGTTTAAAATTACAATATTTTCAAAAGATTTCAAAGTAGTATTGTTGTTGGCATTTTCTAAATTTTCACTATTGGCTTTCGAACTTTCATTGGGAATATTAGGGGCTGAGCTAGCCGATTCTATGGTTGATTTCGAATATTGTTTTGCATCATTGAGTTTTTTGACAGATTTATTTTCTTGTTTGCACATCTGGTACATTGGGGCTTATAAGTATTCTTCAGCCCACAACCGTAGCAGAAGATTATACGAGGTTCCAGACAATCTTCCCAATGATGACCGGATTGATCGCAGTTCCAGCATTTTACTATACCAGAAGATTGCTGAACAGCATCGACCCTCGTGTTCAAGATTCTGGTCTGTAATATTAAGCTCTGAAGAGTAATCGACTTCGGCAATTTGTCTTCGAGCTGGGAAAGATTGAGAATATTTATTTTGAAAGTTTTTTCTGAAATAATCGTTGTCCAATAACTGCTCTCTCATTTGCACTAATTTACGCAAATGAGCAATTGAGTATATTGGCACGTAAAGAAGTTCATGTCTTATTTCCGGTCTAAGGTTACGACTTAAGATTTCTACCAATTCCGCTTCCGGAATAGGGTTTGAAAGCTTATCTAGTAGACCACAGACAGATTCGTAGAAGGTCTCAAAATTTTCGTTTGGCTTCATTTTTCGGTTCCTTATTTCCTCATGAATATCAAAGGGTGATCTAAATTCCCCATATTGGTATTTTAAAGCATGACAAAATTCCTTCCAATCTACAAATTCTACCTGTTTGTGGTAACGCCAAACCCACTCTCGAGCTCTACCAGCTAGTAAAATGTGTAAATTTTTACATACGAAAGAAAAGTCATTGTTGAAATTCTCCCTAGTTAAACACCCTACTCTATAAAGAAATTCGTCTACACTTATGCCATTACTAGAGCCATCAAATTTTATATTCCAATTTTGGATTATAGATGTAATTTTATCTGAACGAATGGCAAAGTTTTCGTCAAATGAGACATAATTATGGGAAGCTTGGCGAATGTTTGAATTTCTATAACGGTTATGAGTATAATTTGTAGAATTAGGAAGATCTAAAGGCTGTCTAGCGTGTGAGGGTGGGAAATTTCTGTTATCCATGGGATTTTGAGAAGGCTGAGCAATGTTCAAATTCTGTAATAAACGGGTAACAGTATTCTCAATTAAACTTGTTAATTGAGAAGAATCTATAGTAATGGAATTATTTTGAGAATTGGTTTCCTTATTTGCTATAAGAGTATTATTTTGGGCTATATTATCACTCATAGATATAGGGCGAGTGATCTGCGGTGTATTGTTTGGCCTGGCTGTGGAGATTTCTGATCTAAATTCAACGCTTGGCGTCTGTGGCTCATTAAACAAAGTCTTTGCATTCTTTCTAGTGTTGTAGTGTTTGGCCACAACTCCTCGCGTTTTAGGGGCAAATACTTTCGATTTTGCTATAGGTTGAGAATTTTCTGAAAAACTAATTGCCTTCAATTCAGACAAAGCACAGGGCCTTTTACAGCAAGGACATTCTGCGGAATGAGAGAGATATTTCTCGATACAAATTCTATGAAAAGAATGATTACATTCCGAGATAATGAGACATTCTTGCCCATCGGAAATGTTCTCATTACAAACCATACACAATGACTCATTATATACTTCAGGCATAGCTGAACTGGGAGGTGGAGATCTCTCTAACATAGCCATTTTGACAACCGCAAATCAAATTGATATCCTCAAGTAAAAAGTTCCAAAAAAAAAAACTCCGAAGAAAAAAAAATATTATCGACAAACTTGGAAACAAAATTCAAAACCAAAATTTGGAAAAGAACAGAATTTGCGAAGCAAAACAATACTTGAAACAAAATGTTAAATACCTACTAAGAAAATCAAAACAATTTTCTATGATTTCGAAAGGCAACTTTTCTAAGCAAATACAAAAAAAAAATTTAAAAAGGAATTTGATACGAAAACCTAAGAATACTAAAATATGTTTACATAAATTTATAAAATTACAACAAAATTTTTAACGGATTTAGAAATCTTTTATTTAGTTGTTAACAGAAAACTTAATTTTGAGAATATTTAAAATTTTCTAAGATTTTTCCCAATAAGTTAAAATTTATCTCACAATTTTGTATCCAAAGAAAAAAAATTTATTAAAATTTATATTTAACCGAAAATCATGACTAAAGCAAAAAAAAAAAAATAGTAAAGTTTGTATTTTGAATTGAATCTTGAAACCCTCTAAAATATGCAAAATTAGACATAACAGTTTTTGCTTTGGAAAAGAAACAACTATTTTTTTTTTTTAGAAATAAAAGGGAAATTTACATCAAAACTACTTAGGGTTCAAAAAAAATTAAAATAAAATATAAAAAAAATCGATAATAAATAGGCAAAATCCTAAGATTTTTCCAACAATTTGAATTTTAGCAACTATTATAATCAAAGTCAATAGAAATTATCCAACGTAAATGTAGTAAAGCTCGAATTGAAGCTGGAATATTCTGTAAATAATTTCAAATTTAACGCTTTTGCTTCGTTCGAAAAAAAATTAAACATCTTCTCAAAACAATTAAACTAGAAAAGGTTGTTTGCAGATTAAACAAAAAAATATTGATATTATTTGTGAATTATTAGTGAATTTTTAATGCAAAAACAACAAGAAATAACTATTTTAAAAGTTTTTCTTGACTTTTACTTTAAAAAATCCTATAATTCACTTGCAAATTAAAACAAATGTTGAAGGTGGAAAACCAATTTTTTCTTTAAATTGCAATGAAAATTTCAAGGGTCCTTTCACCGACATATGAAAATGTCAACAAAATATTTGAAAGAAAGAAAATTATTCTAGATATTAAAGATTATAAAAATTTCAATAATTTTACAATAAGAAAAATTTGCTTTAACAATATTTACTTTTTCGCCATATGCAGATTTTGTTACAAATATCAGACGATGTTGAACAAACAAAAGAACGTTACTTTGGTAAAGGTATAGAAAAGGTTATCTTTCTTACTGTATGTGATGTGATTAGGTGATGGGATTTAGTAAACGTGAAAAGTTTTTTAAAATGTAACGATTGATTAGGAAATTGAACCAGTCTATGGAGTTTTAGAACTATTTTATCTTAATATTCCCGTTAAAACAAACCGATTTTTACTTTTGTTTTTTTTTTCTCCACTGATTCTAACGGACAATAAGTCGCTTTGCAACAAAATTGTGTTTCCAGGAAAGAACCAGGTTACCGGTAACTCAATTTAGACGTAGAATACAGGATAAATATTTCCAAAAACTACTACAAAATGTTATGTATCATACATACATTTCTATCTAATTTGAAAAGGATAATTAGCTAGTCTTTGGTTGACAAAGTCGACACAATCAAACCATCAAATTCCTAAAGAGGCTAACAAATATTTCAAATCTAGATTTCCGTCCATGTATGATAAATAAAATGTTGTAAACTATTGAAAGAAAAAAAAAATACTAAAAGAAAATTGAAAATGTTTTGTAGAGCAAAGAAAGATTAAATAAATTACCTTTCCGTAATATTCCAATCTTTCCGGCCCCACGTTGGGCGCCAATTTATGTAATGAACAAACGTTCTTGTGAGTGTGTCTGGTTAGGACTAAAGCAGAAACTACCATAAATTATTACGGCATCACAATGAGATGGTAAATGTTATTGACGAATTTTGCTCTTTGTCAAGATAACAGGACTATAGGAGCCATTGCTAATGCTAGCGATCA
>NW_023996471.1:0-41863 GCF_015586225.1 Lucilia sericata | reverse complement strand
TTTTGTGTCTGTCTCTTTTGTCTGCCTGCTTGTCTATTTAAACGAAAGGATTGACCACAAATATTGAAAATGAGCTGTTTCAACAATCCCCCATAAAATTGACCTGAATACTGTCTAAATACTCATAAATATAGTAATCATACAGAAATCATGTAAAAAATTCGACACGAATTAGTTTTCCATTAAGTACTATGAAAATCGATCCATGTTTGACAAGCCCCCATAAAAGATCACCTTCAGAGAATTGCTTTAACGTTCATGACTGACTTAAAAATACTACAACAACTATGAAATTTGATATTCGTGTATATAGGGCCGCATTCTGCAATTTGCACAGAACACATGTTTGTTAGGGGGTTTATCCGAATATAATACTTTTACTTGTTAATTATATGGAAATTGGTAGCAACTTTCTTCTAATTTTAACAAATAGAATCATCCTAATAAACATGATTGTTGTTTTCCCTAAAGAATTAAGATTTATAAAAACAGTTTGATGTTAATCCATAGGGTATGCTAGTACATTTGTTAAGCCACAGACCTTAATCTTCAAATGTCATTTTTTTTGTTTCTGCTTCAAATACAGCACTCTTGTTGCTTGGGAGACCCAGAACAGGGAAATGGAAATATGAATGTATGGTACATATTTAAAACATACAAATTAAATATCAACTTGTCAATTACTTAACTTAATTATGTATATAATTTTTTGTTTTCTTTTTCTTGCAAGGCAAAATTTTTAAAATTTAAAAATGAACATTATTACAATAACCATTAACAAATAACAAAAAAAAGGAAATAATATTTCAACTATTTATAACATGATTATTTATTTAAAGATAATACAAACCAATAAAAAATAAATAATACAAATACCAAAAGAATCATCTTTTAAGTATGTATATTGTAAAGATTAAATAATATTGCTTTTCATTATGGTCGTTTTTGTTTTTTTTTTAACGGCTCCAATGCCTTAAATATGTTTTGCAACATATTCTGACCTTGTTTTTTTCATTTAGTTCGAAAATCGTTAAAAAATATATGTATGTATATTTGTTTTCATTCTCTGCGGCAGTAATGCTGAACAAAATATAAATTTTTTATTGTATACGTTTGATATTGACCAGTATTTGGTAACAAAAACCCCTTTCGGCTTAAAGGCTTAATAATCTTATGAAAATATTTCAACAAAAATATGGATATTTTTAGCCATTGGCTAAAATTTTGATTGATTTGTTATGGGCCCAAATTTTTTTTTTTGCATAAGGACAAATATAGAACCTTTTTTCATAATATGTATGTAAAGCTAAGTTTTTGAAAACCAATATGTTTTAACCACTTATTGACTTAACATTTTAAGACATGATTATAAGTATTGGAAATAAATATAACTGAAAGAGGCTACTAAAACAATGTAATAACACAGGCCGACAAATTTCTAACCCAGAGACCAAAGTATACTTTTTAAAGGATTGAGCTGTCTGGTCTGGCCTCAGCATTTGAGAGATCTCGTCCTGAAGTTTGAAAAAAAAAAATTTTTGGCTCTTTTTGAGACGTTGTTATACCCTACAACACTACAATGAGAAGGGTATTATAATATAATAGCACATATTGGTCCTACACCCACCTTAATGTATACTAATCGGCTCAGAATCACTTTCAGCTATGTCCGTCTATCTGTCTGTCCATCTGTCTGTCCGTCCATCCTTCTGTGTATCCCTATAAACCTTGTGCGCACTATACAGATAGTAATTTTCAAGATAATTTGATGAAATTTTGCACATACTCTTCTTTTGACCCATCAACAAATTGTTAAAATATTTCTGAATTTAAAGGCAAAATGAAATTAAATACTTTATTGCTAAAAAATAATCCGCATAATAGTAGTGCAGGGTATAAAAACCATGAGTTTACAAGCTTTAGGTGAGGATATCTCGAAGAAGAAAGAAGATATGTCAAATGTTAAGCCTTTATTTTAAAGTTGATAGAATGAACTTTCAGATGGCATAAAATATTTTACAGATAAAGTTTTCATGGCGCTATTATAACGAATCAAAAAGGCCCAAAAAAATTTTGTAAGCCTGTGTAATTCAAAAAAGTATTTATACATACATATATGTATGTTTTAAATAATTCCAGATTTAATTTTAAAACCAAATTTTTATATATACTTGTTCTTTGTTAGATTTATGTCTTCGGATTAAAATGCCATAAAACAGAAGCATTAAAAAATATCCCTTCGTTAACCAAGAAAAGGTTAATAAATATAAAATTGTTACTAAATAAAGTCAAATTTTAATAGCTAAACTTTTTGAACTTTTATTTATATTATTAGAATCTTTTGACATTATGGTTGAAAAGTCGTTATTATTAATCGCCTTTATTACTGGAAAATAAACATTTACGAATATGTTTTTCTTTGACAATTCACAATTTAGGAAAACTTTAAAATTTTGTTATTAATAAACTTAAAGCTGTATTTATTAAGATTTTACAAACAATCAAAGTCAAAATAGTTAAAATTAGTATTTAAAAAGAAATGGAAATCATAATGAAATTTTAAAAAGATTTTTAGATCTTTCAGAAAAATATGTCATTTTATAAAAATTAATACTTATGAGTGTTAGATTGACTTTAGAAAGGAAGGCCTCTATAGGCTAGGGTCAATTATGAAACTTCAATAAATTCTGCCATATTATTTGCAAAAAAAACAAGTAAGAGTGGTATATACGGCTATGCAGAATCCAATATACCCACCATCAAACCGTATGCCGTAAAAGGAATGCTCTCCTATAAACATCAGGGTGATATTACTCATCAAATTTTCTGAAGAGGACCTTATATGAGGGGTAGGGTGAATTATTGACAGTTTTTCATAAAATTTTTCATAATTTTTTTAGACCGATTTTGGTTCATATAAAACATGTTTACATCGAATATAAGTTCCTGACACTTTCCGTATTAAATCCGGTAGGAAGTTTTACGTTCCTATAAAAGTTTCTTAGGGTTTGGCTCGTAAGAAACTTACTTATGTCAAATTTCATCTCTACACTCGTACTTTTAAGCCAGTAATGAGAGTTAAAGTAATTATCTGGAGGAGACCTTATATGGGGGAAGGGTCAATTATTGATTGATCCACATAAAATTTGCTAGAGAGGATTTTGCTCGTAAGAGACTTACTTACTTACTTATATCAAATTTCATTGCTATACTCTTATTTTTAAGCCAGTAATGAACGTTAAAGTCGTTTTTTGCAGGGGACCTTATATGGGGGGTAGGGTCCACAAAAAATTTTATAGACATGGAACTTATGTGTGTCGAATTACATCGCTATACTCGTATTTTTAAGACAGTAATTGCCGTTAAAGTCATTTTCTGAAGGGGACCTTATATGGGGGGTAGGGTCATTTATATACCGATCCACATAAAATGCCGTAGAGAGATTTTGAATAGTAAGACACTTACTTATGTAAGATTTCATCGCTATAGTCGTATTTTTAAGCGAGTAATGAGCGTTAAAGTCAATTATTGACCGATCCACATAAAATTTGGTAAAGAGATTTTGACTCGCATGAAGCTTAAATGTGTCCCATTTCATTGCTATACTCGTATATTTAAGCCAGTAATGAGCGTTAAAGTAATTTTTTAAAGGGGACTTTATATGGCAGGTAGGGTCAATTATGGACCGACCCACATGAAATTTGATAGACAGATTTTGGTGTGCCGAATTTCATCGATATACTCGTATTTTTAAGCCAGTAATGAGATTTAAAGTCATTTTTTTAAGGGAACCTTATATAGGGGTAGGGTCAATTACGGACCGATACTCAGAAAATTTGGTAGGGAGATTTTGGCTAATATGAAACTTATTTATGTCGAATTTCGCTATACTCGTACTTTTAAAACAGATATGCCCGTTAAAGCTGTTTTTTCGGGGGTCCACTTGTATGGGGGCTACCCGATAACGTGGTCCGATATTGCCCATTTTTAATAGCACACCTTATTATACATATAAAGAATATTTGTGGAAAATTTCAACTCTCTAGCTCATTCCGTTCGGATTCTATCGTGATTTCAACAGACAGACAGACGGACATGGCTAGATCGCCTTAGAATTAAATAAGGACCCATAATGTATATACTTTTGGGGGTCTATGACCAATATTTCGATGTGCTACAAACCGAATGACAAAATCAATGTACCACGGAAATTATTACCTTTTGTCTGGACTTTATAATTTATTTCAAATAATTTTTTTCTAAGTGTAATAAAATTCATTGTTATTATTTTTAATACAAACATTACTTACGATCCGCTTAACTTGCTGCTAACTTTGTTTTACTTAGCTATTTGTTCCTTGATTTAAGACATTTTGTACGATTTATTCTTTCTTTTATTTACAATTGTTTTATAAAAAAATATTTACTGTATTAAAAGCAAACAGGAATGTTTTATAATTTTAAAGGTAAAACAAAATATTTTCGTTTATTTCTTTTTTTTGTGAAATTCTCTCCTTTTAGTTTTATTTGTATAACATTTAAAAGCCATAATATTTTATTATCCACTTGTTAGAGTCAAAGTGGCAAAATTGTTCAATTTTTTATTTGTCATTTTTTGTTTTTTCTCTTTTTATGGCAATTGTTTTGATAATGAGAAAGGAAATGAAAATATTTTTCTGCCCTTTTACATAACCGGTTATTTAGCAGTATGAGTATGTGTTGTTGTTGTTATACATTGTACTTGTATACATTTTACCATTTAACTCATACATCATTTTATTCTGTTTTTTATAACCTATTAAACTTGCAGACACACATGTTGCATTTATGACCCTAAAACCCATAAACCGATTAGGGGGGAACATCAATTTTATATCGGTAGGTGTGTGCTTTTTTTATATGTTTTTATTTATAGCTGTTAAGGATTTAATGTGCTGAAATAGGATTTTTTTGCTGTAGACAGGGGCGTAACTAGAATGTTTTAGTGGAATTTTTTTTCAGTTTTTAAATAACATAATATTTTTCATCAAATAAAAATAAATAGTAAATTGCTGTATATTCTGTTAAACCGTATTTATACCCTACTCCACTATATTGGTGAGAGTATTATGCGTTTCACCTGTTACAAAAGGATAGGAACTTGAAAAAACATTGGCGAGAGAGTCCCCTACAGCCCATTGGAATAATGGATTGGAGGGTGGAACCAATAATACCCGCAAATGTTCTCCTACTTTTCTAACCTAACAATGATTTCTAAATGAGGTCTTACCAATAGAGTTGACTTCAACGACTTTAGATGTTTATGGGTGGAGTAAATATGAAGTATCTTGATTTTCCGGATCGAAAGAAGCACTCAAATATCTACGTTGCTTAAAACAGCGCTTCAAAGTCGATTTTGCCGCTAATCGATTGCTTGCAGAAGAGGGCGAAAATACTTATTGGGGACCATAGGGTATTCTCTTATATTTCTTCTGGAACACTTCATCTGTTCTTTTTACTATTTACAACTCTCAAAAAGAATTTTAAATATACTCGACCGATGAAAGAGAGGACGAAGGTACTTATCGGAAACATTAGGGTATCCAACTTCATTGATATTACAATGGAAAAAGGGAACTTGTACCCAAGAACACATCCTTTGTGGTCAATTGGCCAGAGGATCGTACAACACAATACAGAGAGAACAGCTTTTTTAGCTGTAATGTCCGTATTTGAAATAGACTCTCTGCAGAAGTCTTTCTTGTCACCATAAACCTTTCGAATGTCCAAAAACACTATTCCCTCTATCTTCGCTTCCATATCATATTTCCTTAGTTCCAACTCAATAGACCCCTGAGTGCTGGATTAAAAAAATGTTGGGCGAATTCGGACGAATGTAGATTATAGTAAAACGCTGTCAATCTTTCTCACACATTGCCTGGAATATATCGATATTTAATCGAAATATCTTGGGAACAATGTTATTCTAGATGTAACAATCCTCAGGAACACTGAATGTAAAATGCTGAGAAATTACTTCCAGTAAACTGAGTTCCTGAACATTGGACGAGAATATTTATAAGGTCGCTATTTAAGGACTTTCCATCAATATTTTCCCAATAAGGAGGGCGCAACAGTCCCGATAGCTCCTTCTCAAAATTGTATAAGGATCGACATATATTTGTCGCTGAGTTCATATAAAGCCATTTTCTAAAAAAGAAATTTGGCCAATAAATTGTTTAAATATATTAATGCAAAACTCTACTTAAATCACTACATTATTTCTTCTATATAAAAAACTAAGTAGAATAATGAAGCTATTTTTTTACAAATCACATTCAATCTGAGATTTTCTATTACGCCACTGCTCTTTTAAATACATATATTGGGTTTTGTTAAAGTATACTCATGTCTTTCGTAAAAAAGGGTGCTGCAACACATTAATTTGATTTTGGTTTAAAACAATTGCTTAGGTTGTGGTCACGCTTTTCAAATAACATTAAAAAAATTTAACTTCAAGAGATAAAATTAAATTTGATTTTGTTAGCTTTTTTTAAAAAGCTAAACATGAAAATCAAATAAAAGACAAATGGTTGATAAAAATTCTAAATTTGTTATTTCTATTAAATTAGCAAAGAGCTAAATAAAATACAATTTAAATTTAAAGAAACTATCATAAACACAAAATTAACTTATAAGTTATTTACATAAATAATTATTTACTGTTTTATATTTTAGCTTAATAATTTCAAATATACTTGACTGTACCAGACATTATACACTTGCATTTATACTCTTATAATACTTTTTAGACAAACTTTTGTTTTGTTATAAATATTCATAAAATTTATATAATTTTTTATTTTTTCTTTTCTATACTGCTATTGCATTTTTAACAACTATTTGTTGTTATTGCTTCAGCTTTCTTTTATTCCTGCTGTTCGAGTAAAACAACTTAATAAAAAAACGAAATAATGAAACTAACAAATATTAGAATAACAAAAAAAAGAAGCATGTATCTTAAAGTTTTATTTTTGCATACTTTTTCTTTTGTTAAAACCACCAAAAATTATTTTCTTAAGAAAATAAAACTTTATCGTAACATTTTATATTTTTACATCTTACCATTTAAAGTTTTTGCCATTTGAAAAAAAAATATTTTTCAAAACGGCTTGAAGCTATAGTAAGTGCTTTGTAGTGTATAAGTGAAGGACTGGATAACTAAGTATTTTAATGATACATATATAGTTGGTTGAGACGAATTGCTGAGTATACTAGGTTAGGTTAGGTTAGGTTGATAGGAGGATGTATACTACATCAAATCCGAAGAAATACACCTAGGCCACTATCGGGCCTGTTGTGCGCTCCAATTCAAGAAAAAAAAAAAAAAAAAAAAAAAAAAAAAAAAAAAAATTGTTTACTGAATGTTCAGAAACTCAGTTTCCTGGACGTAATTCCTAAGAATCTTCCAATCGGTGTTGGTTAAGAATGTTATTTCCGGAATAACATCACTTCCAAGATACTTGGATCTAACTTCGACGAATGCCTGACAATGGCAAAGAAAGTGCTCCAGAGTTTCACTGTCCTCTCCACATGCTCTACATTCGTCTGAATTCGCACGTCCAATTTTGTATAGATGTGCTCGTAATCCTGTGTGTCCACTGAGAATACGTACCATCATACTAACCTCAGACTTGCTCATTTTGAGAAGATTTCTCGTCTTGCTCTCATCAGGGTCACCCCATAGAATCTTTGTGGTTCTACCCACCGTTTCATTATTCCAAGAGGCCTTATGGGATTCTCTCATCCATATTTTTAATTCAGCTTTTGTTGCGTCGAATGGTTTTGCGTTTGTCAGGTTAACTACATCGAGCTCCCTTCCCTTTAAAGCTATTACATTCGCCCTTTCGTTGCCGATTACTCCCGAGTGGCCTGGTACCCATATGATGTGAACCTTACCTCTGGGAGAGTATTCAGTTAAAGCTTTCTTACAATCCAATACGGTCTTAGATTTAATTCTATCACCTGATATCGCACAAATTGCCTTCTGGCTGTCGGTAAATATATTAAGCCCTGTGGGCGCCATATTTATTCTAATCCAATTTACACATTCCGTTATTGCTCGTACTTCTGCCTGGAAGCTTGTGTTATGATTAGGTAAACGGTGGTATATTTCTGTTTCTGGGTCTTCAATATAGAACCCCAGACCCACTTTGTCCCCTAATTTAGAGCCATCCGTGTAGCAACGGATTCCTACTGGTATTTGCTCTAATGTTCCGCTTGACCAAGACATTCTATCTGGGATTAGCGTTTCAAAGTTTCCGACATATTCAGTGTCTGGTATGCGATCAGGCACGTCCGATGAATGTGTATAACCTTCCAATGTGTCCAGTATACATTGATGACGTGTCCTATAACCGTTTTTGGCCAGTTCGCCTAAAGTAAAGAGCCGTTCGGCTGTAAGCGCCGCCTCATATCTTATATATGTTTCAATGGGTGGAATATCTAGCAACGTTTCCAGAGCCTTGGTTGAAGTAGTACACATGGCACCACTTATACCCAAGCAGCATGTACGCTGAACTCCCTGTAGTAGTTTGATATTACACTTTTTGTCCAAAGCAGTCCACCAGATTATTGAAGCATAAGCTAGAATTGGTCTAATTACACTTTTATAAAGCCAATTTGTCATAGTAGGACTAAGACCCCATTTCATGCCTATGGTTCTCCTACATATCGCCCAGCACCGATGTGCCTTGTTGATCCTATCCTCTATGTGGTGTCTCCATTTTAATTTCCGGTCAAGTATTACACCTAAATACTTAACTTTGTCTGTCACCGGTATCTTCTTGCCCAAGAAGCAAGGTTCAGTATATGTAGAAATTTTTGTCTTTCTTGTGAAAAGACAGATTTCCGTCTTCGCCGGGTTAACATTGAGGCCTCTCGGTTGAGCCCAGCTCAAGGCCGTATTCAGAGCCTCCTCAGCTCTTCTACACAAGTAATTTGGATCCTTTCCCTTTAAAAGTATTACGACATCGTCTGCATAGCAGACAGGTCTAAGTCCTTTCTCGGTTAGGGTCCTTAGGAGGCTATTAATCGTGGTGACCCAGAGTAAAGGTGACAAAATGCCACCCTGTGGTATACCGCGAAATACCTTTTTCCTGATAGTTATATCGTACATCTCGCAGCTTATCCATCTGTTCCTTAGCATGTAGTTGATCCAGTTACGGAGCACCCGGTCAACATAAAACTGGTCTAGGGATTGGATAAGGGTATCAGTGTGCACGTTATTGAAAGCGCCTTCGATGTCAATGCATACTGCCAGTGTATACAGTTTGCTATCGAAAGATTCACCTATGTAGTGGACAACTTCATTTAAAGCGGTTTCCACCGATCGTCCCTTTACATAAGCATGCTGCTTATATTTAAGGTCATTGTATTGTATGCTGCTTTTAACCATGCTATCGACTATCCGTTCCAAGGTTTTAAGTAGGAAGGACGTAAGACTTATTGGTCGATAGGACTTAGGTGTCGCATAGCTAGGTTTCCCTGGTTTGGGTATAAATATTACCCTTGCATCCTGCCATTTAACTGGGGTATATGCCAATTTTAAGCATGCCGTGAATATCTGTGACAGATGTACGGAAACCAGTCCCGCCTCCATCTGCAAAAGTGCCGGGAAAATTCCATCCGGCCCTGCAGCTTTATAGGGAGCAAAGCTCTTGATTGCCCCTTTCACCATGTCAGTTGTAATTACTATTTCCGTGTTACCCTCCCCTTCCTCCAATATCGGTTCATCTATGTTATTCGATATACCGGGTGGGAAATGAGAATCCATTAGGAGTTTCATTGTCTCCTCCATATCCTCAAGCCTCCTGCCCGTGTCATCGATCATAGATTCCGGTTGGACATGAGTTTTGGATAGGAATTTTTTTATCTTCGATACGTCATTTACGCTATCTACCTGTTCACAGAAAAGTTTCCAGGAGTCTCGTTTGGCTTTTCGAACGATTTTCTTATATTCACCAAGTTTATTACGATACTCATCCCAGTATACTGCGGTCTTTTTACGCCGTGCCCGATTAAATAGTTTGCGAAGAGTCTTCCCAAGGTTCCGGATCTCCCCAGTTACCCAGGGTTTTTCCTGGGCAGATCTCCGCTCTCGCAGAGGGCAGCTGTCCTCGAACGATTCAACCAGGGCACTTGTGAACGTTTCCACTTTGGCATCTATATCCTCTTTATTTCGACATTGAAAAGTGTCCTGACCTAAACGGTTCTTTAGTAAGGTCCCGAACATTGTCCAATTAGTTTTAGACTTATTCCGAAACTTTATCGGCTTTGGTGGTGGCCTTAGTATTTTGAATCTTATGTACCGATGATCAGAAAAGGAGTGCTCGTCCGAAACTCTCCAATCCTGAATTTCGTTTATAAGCTCTTCTGAACATATAGTTATATCTAATACTTCTTCTCTGATTCTATTGACGAAGGTAGCTTTATTACCTAAGTTCAATGTTATCAAGTCTTTAGTATTAAAGAAATCCATGAGGGCTTGTCCCCTGCGATTGGTGTTTGTACTACCCCAAGCTACATGATGCGAGTTGGCATCACAACCTATTACAATTTTCTTATTTTTCCTTTGTGCCTCTTCAACCAGTTTCATCAGATCCGACGTTGGTGGTAGTGTCGGAGAATCGAAAGGCAGGTAAATAGATGCAAGGAATATGTTGCCACGACCTTGCTTCAGCACCGTTGCATCCGATGTTGATAATCCTGTTGAGAGGAGAAAACATAAGTTCTTGTGACATAAGATACATGTTCTCGGGCGAGATCCTGTATCAGCGTAGAAAAGTTGGAAATTTACGTGATTTAATCCAGAAACCTTGTTGCGAATCGTCCAAGGTTCCTGGATTAAAGCTATATGTATTTTACCTGTGTTGATTTTAGCCATCAGAGCGTTGGTAGCTGTCTCGCTCCGATGGAGGTTTATTTGGATAACCTCAATCATGGTCATCCATTAAACTGTCTTCCAGCGAGTTGGTGGTCACCTCCTCGCTCTTTGGATTTGACTCCTCCGGATAGCCTGAAGTGGCTATTAATGCAGTGAGTACTGTTGATGGCACTGCGGTGTCCTTATCAGGCATAGGAATAGCAATATTTTTAATAGACACATTCCCAATTCTGGAGAGCATTGCTGTTCTGTCTTCTGGCGGGTGAGTGATTTCCTCCTCGCTTTTAGGATTTGACTCCTCAACATTGCTAGTACTTGCTAATGATGCTTTGGGTACTGTCTTAGGTGTTTTAGTGTCCTTGTCGGGGCCGGTTTTGACAGCCCTTTCAATCGGCGCCTTCCCAATTTTGGAAAGGGCAACTACACTTTCTTCTGGCGAGTTAATGGTAAATTCCTCGATTTTAGGATTTGACTCCTCAACGTTATCAGTAGTGGATACTGATGCTGTGGTCTTAGGTTTTTTAGTATCCTTTTCGAGGCTTGTTGTAACAGCCCTTCCAATCGGCACCTTCCCAATTTTGAATATGACAGATTTAGAGGCGAAGTAAGCTCTACCTTTATTCTTGGCAAGACTAGCCATGGATTTCTGGTCGATACCTATTACAAATAAAGTTCCCTCAGGTTCTTCTTTCCTGTAAAAGACATCCCATTTTTCCACGGCCAGCTCAGCATTTTGACCTCCAAGAATTTCCAGTATACGTTCATTAGCCAGTTTACTGCCCCATCCTTTTATGTAGACAGTGGACTTTAGGAGCACCGGAAGCTCGCTCTTCTTTGCCAGTCCCAGCCTAGCGCCGTCCCAGGGAGGAGGGATACTTTCCACCAAGTTCTTTAGGGTGCTAACACATTGGTGAGATGCCAACCTCATCAACATCACGCCCATGCTGAACTCGCAGCTCTCGCTCTCTATTGGTTGTTTGCCCTTCGAAGCGATTGCATGGTCCACTATCTTATTGTTGACCAGGTCTTCTATTTTACTCTGTTGGTCTATTGGAATTTTGCCTGTCGGATTACCGGCATCGTAAACTGCATAGCAGAGATCGTCCCGGTGCCTACTTCTGGCAACTGTGGCGTAAGATGGCGGCTCTTTTCCTTTTCCTCCGTCTAGCTTCTCCTTCCTCGTTTTTCGGGGCTTCTTTTGAGATTCCCTTACCTTCGAGGTTGATTTCGCCGACGTGTTCGTCTTCGGAATATCTGGCTTGGCGTTGTCACCCTTACTCGCAGGATTCTCACTTGAGATTCCTTTGAGTGAAGTATGGCTTGGCTTCGACTGTGTATTAGAAGACGGGGAGCTCTTTTTCTTCTTAGGTTTATTCTCAGTTGTCAACTCCTCGGGAGACCTGATCCTTTTTGCCTCAGATCTTGTGAGAGAGTTCGATTTTTCCTTTGGAGTGTCGTGGGATTGACTAACTATGATTTCCTGAAGCATCTTTTTCAACTTCCTCCTCTGTGCTCCAGAAAGTCTTTTCTTAGTAATAGGTAGTTTAGCTATGCTATCACTCACCTCTTTCACCATTTGCTCTACTTCATCCTTTTTGGGATTTGCTATAATGGTATTATTTTTATTATCATCTGAGGATTCAGAGTCGGAACCCTCACCTATATTTAAAGGCTGAGGTAGCTTAGAGCTCTCTCCGAGTACATCCTTCTCTTTCACCCCTATATTTTTGCCAGCGGCATGCTGTACACTTGACGCATTGTCCGCCACGGAGGCCAAGGTACCCACCTCCGTAGTAGTATTCTGCTCACGATTGCAGGATGACGACGACACGTGACTCGCGAGTAGATCAACACTTGCCGCCGGTACTGGGTTATTTAGGCCCTGCACCGTAACTTTTATCTTTTTATTTTTATTTTCCATATTTGTTTTTTTTTTCCAGTTTTTTGGTCCGCGGGGAATATAATATACCCAGGTGGTGGACAATCTGCCCTCCATCAGCTTAAGTGAAATTAAAGCTGGGAGAGGACAGATGGTCCATCACCACCCCCTATCCGCCACCCGGGGACGCGCTCGGTAGGAAAAATCTGGAAAACTCCCCCGAGAGTATACTAAATATTAATATAAAAATTTACAGTTTTATTGTCTTCACATACATAAATTACATATATACATTGTGGCGTATATTTAATATTTATTTCAGTTTAATAAGTATACGCTCTTACCTTAGATGTTTTACCTTAGATGTTATTTGTCGCTCGATATTAATATTTTATACCTTGTTGGAAAGATAATTTTCTCTAGAAGATAAGATTTGGTCGAAATGTTTGGCACAAATTTTGAAGTAATTGAAAAAGTCCTATTATTTACTCAATTTTACAGATTTCAATCGATTTCCGGTACAGGTTCCTGTTATCCGGTTGGAACAAATACAACAACAAAATGCAACTTTGATGAAGATATTTTTGTAAGGTTTTAGAAAAGATTTAATAATAAGTTTGTCCGCCGTTATTCGAAAATTCGTGCTAATAAAGAGTTATAATGCTTCTCAATTAATGACAAGAAAATGTCGGTCCAAACTTTTTTAATTGCCTCAATTTAGTTTTCTTTTTGTAATACTATCAGCCTGACTTATACACTTTACGAGAAAGAATATCCCAAACATTTTCAGTAATAAATCAGGAGAGTTCAGGAGAGTATGGAGGCCACTCTAAACCTTTTACATTCTAGCTTTAAACCCTTTACGGCTCCAGCAATATGGATCGGGGTATTATCTTGTTGAAATGTCTTCTGCATTATTACATATATGTTAGAAAAATGATTTCGAGTATGGCTTAATAATTCTAAATCTGAATCAGAATCTGACATCAGAATTACTTCATCACATCTGGGTTTCGAGATATCGTATCCTGAAGTATGAAAAAACAATTTTCCCCCTTTGAGACGATATTATAAGCGCCAAAAGAAATTTATTTATAAAATGTTGTATACCATTTGAAAGTCCATGCAATAAGCTTTAAAATAAAGACTTAATATCTGACATTTATTCATTCTTCTTTGCGATATCTTTGCCTAAAGCTTGATAAATTGACAAAAACTGAATTCTTATTCACATTTCTGCTTTATTTTACAAAATAGTATATATCATTTTTTTAAGTTTTTTTCTATGAAAATACATTTTAAATGGTTTAAAAATTTGCTGTAATTGCTGAGATATCATCCGTTAAAACTGACGGACGGACAGACATCTTTAAATCGAAGAAAGTGAAGAGTGAAAAGTATAAATAGTTTTTAAACTTTAGGATAAGATATCTCGAGGAAGGAGGAAGATATGTCTGATATTAAGTCATTATTTCAAAGATGACAGAATGGACTATCAGAGGGTATACAACATACAAAGTAGTAGACGTCTCAGAAAAGGAAAAACGTCAGAACACTATAAATCCTTTATAAAGGTATAACACGCTTTCAGGATTTCGACTTTTTTCAAAATTTGTCGGCTTGTGTTATTACAGAGTTGTGGCCTCCGGTATGTTAGTGGTTAGTGTTCTAGTCTGGTAGACCGGAGGTGGTGGGTTCGGAGCGCACAATAGGCCCGATGGAGGCCTAGGTTTATTTCTTCGGATTTGATGCATATACATCCTCCTTTCAAACTAACTAACTAAACTAACTAACTAGTATACAGTTCATACTAAATGAAAGAAATTTACCATCTACACCATCCCACTTACCTCTCAGCTAGGCAGGAGTCTCAAACAGAGCTCTTCCTTTCAAAAATCATAGAAATAATAATTATAGCTATCTGGACTCTCTAAATTAAACCACTTAACTATTATGTATATTAACATGTTTTCACATAAAAAAGTAGCGTATACTTAATATTTATTTCATTTAAATAAGTATACGTTAAATAACATACTTCAAGTTACTACTTTTTTAATAAATCACTTTGAAAGTTGTACTTTGCTCTAATAACATGATTGTTTTCAAAATTTAGGCTAAGATGAAAAAATAACTTTAACTGGATAATTTTATACCTATTTTCCAGTCTGATATTCGGAGACTCCAAATAGCAGTAATAATGTTTTTGACTAGAATTTGCTTAAAAAACTTAGTAGTGACTTGTTCTTACACAACATCAGGATGTATATACATCAAATCCGAAGCAATACACCTAGGCCTCTATCGGGCTTGTTTTGCGCTCCTTAATCCTCCTTAAACCTCAGTTGGGAATTGAACACACCATCCATGGTCTACCAGACTAGAACACTAACCATTTACCTACCGGAGACCACATCTCGCTCTAAGCTTAGGTTTGTATTCTGTGTCGGCAATTTTCTTTGCGAAAAACAAAACAACTTTTTAATTTCTTATTTGTAATAACTTATTACAACTTGTAATAACTTATAACAACTTTTTAATTTCTTATTTGTAATAACTTATTTAACTACTTATTTATAAGCTAACGTTGTAAGTACTTGTCTTTAATGTCAACGTCGTGTTAAAATAATGAGTAAAAGTGTCAGTGAATAAAAAGTTCACCAAGATTTTAATTTAGTGTTCATTATTTTACAAACTTCCTAACAAACTAATGACATTATCCTTCCGAGTGTACTAAACGTACTTTAGTCAAACTATCATTTTGCAAACTTTAACAACTCTCTTAGCCTTCATTTTTACCCCCACAAATCTTGTTACCATTTCTTTTGTCCACCTCTATGATGGCATTGTTACATTACACTCCTCCACCATTTTCTTTTGTTTGCATTTTGCATCATAGTTAAGGTTTCTTTCCTCTAAAGACCAGCATGGCAAAAATTCAAAAAATATGAAAAGAAACATATAGAAAAAAATTATAAAAAATATATATATTTTTGTTAGAGTATTTAATTAATATGTCTACAGGGTTTGCAATTATTTTTCATTGTATTTTCAATTGCAGTTTTATTTTAAGATTTTATATTTCTTGTTTTATTTTTATTTTCCACAAATTCCCCATGGTAATTTTGGTAGTTTTATGTGTTATTTATTTTTTTTTTTTTTTTGTGTTTAATTTTAACAAGATTTGTTCTACAAATAAGTTAAATTTACATATAAATTATTGTGGATTTATTGTTTTGTTTTAAAGCGAAAAAATTACTCTTAAGCAAAAAGGGGGAAATAAATTTAAGTTTTACATTAAATATTTAGTAATTTTATTGTAATAAGTATTAAAGAATCGGTTTATGTGCTCATGTTGTATAATTTTTTATTTAACAAAAACTTCTTTAAGCCGTAAATAATATTTTAAGTTTAAATGGTTAAATAAACATATTTGGATAAGTTTGTTAGTTTACGGCTTTTCTTTTTTAAGTTATAAAATACTTATAAAATATTCATTGATTTTGTGTGAAAATTTTCGTTTTTATCTTTTTATACAGTCTTAACTATTTAGTTTAGTATGTGTAAGTGAAACCAGTATATAAATTGTTTTGCATACTTTTTTGTATTTTATTATTATCTGTAGCATACTTTGTTGCAGATATTGTTTTCATCTTGAAACAACTAACAAAAAGTATGTGAATTTTACTTTTTTTTTTTTTTTTTGAAAAAAGTATGTAGAAAACTTGCAAAACATAAGCGGTTAAAAGAAAAAGTTTTTAGTATTATTATCTTTAAAATTGTAACCACATACGTAGGTTATTGATAGAATTGTGAATAAGGAAAAGCATATTTTAAGGGGATTTTAATTTAATATTTTAAAAGCTTTCATGTTTAGCAATTGCTTAATCGTTTTAAAGTGAAAAATTTTAAAATTTTTTAAGATTTAGCGAAGAGAATTCTATTAAAATCAGGAATAAATAGTACATACTCCTTGTTAAAATGGACTGGAAAAATGAAAAGCTTGGCAATGACAAAGAATGCGTTCCGGCAATTCCATGTCCTCTTCGCATACTCTACATGAGAGATGCAAGTAGACTCGACTCAAATTGACGGCTGTTGGCCGCTGGTCAACTTTTGCAAGTCGTGCCGGCGCATAGGCCTCATTCTCAACAGATTTCCGCAGGATGTTTGTAAGCAATGGGACATGTTTGGTGTACAGAGAATACAATCATATGGTTTCCTGTAAACTACTTTATTCAATTCAAATAATGATAATTTTTCCATTTTTCGAAAATGTTCCATCGGTTTGTCATATTTTGTATAGTTGTCCCCATCAACTTGTATGTCCACTAACCTTTGATTTATTCATTCTGAGGACCTTTCTCGTTTTGTCTACTCGTTTAAAACCATCCGTACAACAACAGATTTCCTCATTAGGTTTGTTATAATATCCTACTTGACCACGATCTCCTATCTGGAACTAATGTCTCACTGTTAACAAAAATTTCTGATATCCGTAAGTGATGGGACACGTATGTTGTTTGTGCATAACCAATATATCCAGTGTACATTTATGACGCATCCTGTAATCGGTTTTAGTCAATTCACTTAATGATAAATTTTCTATAAATTTTCCAGTTTTGAAAAGATTTTTCATAAATGTTATATAATTTTTAAACTTTAATTAATTCTCTACGTAGCGGAAATTTAAATATAATTCGTTTAAATTTATCATACAACCCTCCCATAGTTGTTTTAAAAACCAACAAAAAAGATTGAAAACTTATTTAATACTTAATAGAAAATAGCTTAAAGGAGAAATCCATACATAAGTTCCAAAATGTATTTGATAAAATATGGTTCAAAGGTATTTGCTGTTAAGACAACTTCTTCTGGCAACTACTTTTTATGTACAGACAGACAGAATCTTTAGAGAACAGAAACAAAGCACCTGAAACGAATTGCACTTTTGGCAATTTGACAACAATTTTAAACAAAATAGTTGTAAAGAAGCTATAATCGAAAATTTAAAACTAAAAATAGATTTTACTTAAAAAACAAAAAAAAAACAAGTTAGAGTGCTATATTCGGCTATGCCGAATCTTAAATACCCTCCACCAGTAAGCTACTTTTTATTGAAACCCATTTAACTATCTAATTTTTAGATAACTTGGCAAAATTTTTGTTTCCTTATTGAGGGTACTAACATTTATGCATATGTCAAACTAATTTTAATAAGGTCGAGAAAAATGTGTATTAATAGTCCAGTTTGAAAACATTTCAATATCATGATTTATCTGTACACAGAACATACTCATTTTGAATTTTATCCGGATATAATCATTTAATTACGAATTAAGTGGTATTAAGTGATTTTCAGAAGTATACCTTATATGGGAGCTAAGACAACCTATGGACCGATCCGGAAGAAAAAATCCGTAGAATGATTTATATATACAAAATACACATTTATGTCGAATTTTATCCCGATAACTTTGATTGTTAATGTGCATTTGAGTAATTTTCGGAAATGGTCCTTATATGGGAGTTGTGACCAATTATCAATCGATAAGGAAAAAATTTCGTATAATGATTTATATGCCAAAAAAAAAATTCAAGTCGAATTTTACTATAATAGATATATTAATTAATGAAATATGTGCGCTTAGGTGATTTTCGGAAGAGGACTTTTTATGTATAGGAGCTATGACCTTACACAAAACATATTTGTGTCGAATTTTATCAAGATATCTTTATTTGATAATGAAATATGTGCGTTTAAGTGATTTTTTTGAAGGAGCTATTACCATATATGGAACAATCCGGAAAAAAATTGATAGAATGATTTATATGCTCACAAAACATATTCAAGTCGTACTTTATCCAGATAACTTTATTATTTAAAAAAATATGTGCGTTTAAGTGGACCCTCTATGGGAGCCTATCCGGAAAAAATTCGTAGAGTGAATCATATAAAGACAAAACATATTTGTGTCGAATTTTATCAAGATAATTTTATTTGACAATGAAATATGTGCGTTTAAGTAATTTTCGGAAGTCGGACTTATATGGGAGCTATGACCAATAATGAACCGATCCGGGGAAAAAGTGGTAGAATGATTTATATGTACACAAAACATATTCAAGTCGAATTTTATGAAATATATGTGTTTAAGTGATTTTCGGAAGTGGACCTTATATGGGAGCTATTACCAATTATGGGCCTATCCGGAAAAAATTTAGTAGAATAATTCATATTTATACGAAATATATTTATGTCGAATTTTATCACGATAGCTTTATTTAACAATGAAATATGTATTTTTAAGTGATTTTCGGAAGTGGGGTTATATATATGGACCGATCCGCAAAAAAATATGTAAAATGATTTGTATTCATACAAAACATATTTGTGTCGAATTTTATCCCGATAGCTTTATAATTCAATGAAATATATGTGTTTAAGTGATTTTCGGAAGGGGACTTTATATGGCAGCTATGACCAATTATGGACCTATCCGGAAAAAATTTCGTAAAGTGATTTATATTTAGACTAAACATATTTGTGTCGAATTTCATCAAGATAGCTTTATATGACAATGAAATATGAGCTTTTAAATGATTTTCGGAAGTGGGCCTTATATGGGAGCTATGACCAATAATGGACCGATCCGTAAAAAATTTGTACACAAAACATATTTAACTCGAATTTTATCACAATAGTTTTATTTATCAATGAAATATGTGAGTTTAGGTGATTTTCGGAAGTGGACCTTGTATGGGAGCTATGGCCAATTGTGGACCGACTGAGATATACGTTGACAGTATGATTTCTGTTCATATTATATTTATATGTACAAAATTTTGTGTTGATACCGATATATTTGAGGGAGTTATTAACGATAAACTAATTTCCGGGAATATATACCTTTGTATGGCGGCTATGGGAAATATTGGATCGATTCTAAAGATTTTCAACATAATTGATCACTGTCATGAAAAAATAATGTGTGACAAAATTCATCGAAATATCTTTAGTAGTTTCTGAGAAAACTTGAAAAGAATTATGAAAAAACCGTAATTTTTTTCGAGGTAGTCTGAAATTTTTACTCATAACTTTTTACGTTGTGAACCGATTTTGCTGATTTTCAATACTGCTTAGGATAATAATAAATATTTTGGGTGAATTTGGTTGATTTGCTTTGCTTAGTTTTAACG
Organism: Lucilia sericata; assembly: GCF_015586225.1. NCBI lineage: Eukaryota > Metazoa > Arthropoda > Insecta > Diptera > Calliphoridae > Lucilia > Lucilia sericata. The sequence goes on along the minus strand of NW_023996471.1, from coordinate 21,860 downwards.
TGAGCGTGTTTTACACAGACAGACAGACAGACAGACAGACGGACAGACTCAGATCGACTCAGATCGACTCAGAATTTCATGAGGACCCAGAATATATATACTTTGTTGGGTCTTAGATGAATATTTCTTGGTGTTACACACGGAACGACAAACTTATATATACTCTCTATCACCACTAATGGTGGTGGAGGGTATAAAAATGTTACAAACTAAAAGTTCAAACAATGCTGTAGAAAAGAAATATACACAAATAAAAGGTCAGTTTGTTATTTTAACTCTGTGTTTTTATAACTTAAAGCATATTCTTAAAAGTGGTATTTTAAACTTTATAGGAATCTCCTTATTATGTTACTTTTCCAAAATTAACCTTAAGCAGTTTTTAATACCATTATGCTCTTATTACATCCTTTTTTTTAACATTATTTAAGTAACATACATATACATAAATAGTATTTCATATTTAAAATTCTCTATTTTACCACCATGAACAATGTTTGATCGACCGACCAGTATTAAAGGAAACAAAACGAAATTAAAATAATTTTTTAATTAAATTTCATTATAATCGTGATAAACAACTACTGAAACATTGATTGCAATGGCACACGATGGAAAAGGCGAAATAATCAAACCCACAAGTAATTATGTTCATTGTTATTTACACTTTGAACTTATTTCAGTTCACTTTTAACAATAACTATTGATTTTTTTTTTGTATTTTTTATTATTATTTACTTTATATGAAATTTACATTACAAAGGATTATTTTAAGTTATTAAATTTTCTGCTGTGGAAATATGGAAATAAACTTAACGTTTCGAAAATCGTATTTAGGGTCGGGGTGGTTTTACTTTTATAGCATGAACATTAATGATACTTTAATGGAGTTAAAGACTGGAATCAACGCAGTTGTGAAGTCTTTTATGCAGATCCTAAAAGAGAAGTTTTCAATTCTTGATCTGATTTGTGGAAAATATTTCGTTTAAGTACAGACTTATCGCACTGAACACAATTGGACCTGCACATAGACCCAAGTGAGTTAGACAACCTAGTGTTAGCGGAATTGCCTTTGCTTTTACTGTCTCGATGTTCTTAGTGAATTTACCTTAAAACTACATCAGACCATTCGTAATTACTTCAAAACATTCCGATGTACCTGCTGTCACCAATTGTAGAGGTTCTAGATCTTCTACACAACATGTATTCCTTAAAACACCATTTAACCCAGCAGAGGCTAATGTATCGCTGGACCTATAGAAAGCCTTCAACACCACGCCATACTCCATCAGGTTAGGAGAATGAAGAGGTGGTTCACGATTAAACTCTATGTAATTAGCTGTCAGTCATTTGTATAGTTTGGAGATAATGGTCAAATAAGAACAATGTCCTTAACTTCTATTTCTTCGATCTCACTTCACCACAAAAGGAGTGAAAGTGATTTCATATGTTAACGGATGTATCATTATAACTATGGACCACAAAGTTGATATGCCCTATGCAATTTGGTAAATGGTTGTATCGAATAAATACATAATCTTATTCTCTCAACGAAACCTACAACTATCACTAGCGACGGACACAAATACAAGCGGAAGCGAAATTTGGGGATCACTTAGCTCTTGCTAACGCTATCACGCACTAATTGATAAATGGCCGATCAGTAGTTAATTACGCTGCTCCTTCATTAAGTAATAACTAAAAAAGATATCTTTCAAAGCTGGCAAATTGCTACACGAAAAACTCTCACTACTAAAGAAGATTGTCCTTATCAAGAAAGATTACATCATGTTGTGTAAACATCCGAATATTTCATCACTATTCGCAAGATATGTGCTATATCCTTTGGATAGAGATTCGTATAGAAGAAGTGAGTTTAGTCTTAATAGCAGTTGGCAAAGAATGAACCGTTTTAATTATGGTCCGATCCTTATAAAATTAAGCGGGGAGATTTCTATTCCCATAAAACTTGTTAATGTAGAATTTCGTTGCAATACTGGCACTTTGGAAGGAGGCACTTATCTCTTTCACGTATACGGAACACCGGTGTCCCAAGATTTTTTTTTAAATTTTTCTCGATTTTTGAGCGTAATTTTTTTTTCATCAAAAATGATCGATATACGTCAAAATAAAGTGTGTGGTGAAGTTATATCCATAAAAAGTCCAGCGGTTTGGTTTTGTGTGTGAAAGGGTTATAGGGTCACTTAGGGACCGATCCTCATAAAATTTGACAGAGTAATTTAGCTTTCCATCGGTCTTGTTCGTGTCAAATTTAATCGTTATAATCGCTAATAGAGTTTTAGACGTTAAAGACATTTTCTGATAGGATCTTTATATGGGGTCTATAATCGACCGATCCTCATAAAATTTTATAAAAATATTTTGGTACCTATAAAACTTGTTTATGTCGAACTTCATTGCTATGCGATCTTTTTTAAGCCAGTTATCTGCGTTTTAGTAATTTTCTGAAGGGGACCTAATAGGGCGACTAGGTGAAATCTTAGACCGATATTGTCCATTTCCAACACCAAACAGTGCCTATCAAAGTTTCAGCTCTCTCTAGCTTCTCTCGTTTAGGACCTATCATGTCTACAACAGACAGACGGACGGACGTCGTACAATTTTAACAAGGATCCCAAATATATGTATATACTTTTATGGGAACTAATATTCAATATACTCCCCATCTTTTTTTCAAACTCAGGTCGTCATAACACAAATATCAACCGAAATCACAAATGCATATTCAAACACATACTTATTAAATATATCGATATAAGTATGTAGATTCATATATACACAATATTAACTTAATAAAACAGAAAGACAACCACATAAACAATATAAACAGAAAAATAATTTAAACTCAATTTCATTGATAATTTTGCATGTATGTAATATTAAAGCATTTCGTTAAAAATTGTGGAGAAATACATACATATGTATGAACGTACATAGTATGTATGCAAATTTTACATAAGTAGTGCACTGTATAAAATATCATTACCAATTCAGTGAATTTATATTGAGTTTTTTTTTTCATCTACTTATTTTTTTCTCTTTTTCCATATATTTATTTAATTACATTGTGAACTCAATGAATATACTGCATTTAATTGCAATTACTTTACATGTTCATTTACATTAACAGGGTTTTCATAAAATTTATTCATTTTGTATTTTAAAAAAATTTAATTTTGAATTGAAAAAAAAACTAATAAGTAGTATTTAGCTTCTTAAACAAATTATTTATGTACTTTTTATATTAGAATCATTATAATCATTTACATGAGATCACAGAAATTGAAATTAGTTCACTCCTTTAGATTATGACAGCTAAAAATTTTACTTTTTAAACCACATTTAATGGATTTTACAATTAATTTATTTTTGTTTTTAATCGTGTACGAAAAAAAAACTTACAAAAACTTTTTTGTTTTAATACTGGCAATTAAATCTCCGCGTAAAATTTTGTGTTATTGACAGCTGTCATTGTTTTTTTTTCTTGCTTTACTCTCATTCTTTGTTTTATTTTTGAAATTGAATGAAAAGTCTTTGTAATATAATTTAACACTTTTTCCCCTCTCACAGTTTTTGATGAAGTGATGATGTTTTTCTTCAAAGGATTTGGGTTAAAAAAGGAAAGGGATTGTGTGTGTGTGCATAAGTTATTATTAAATTTAAACTTTTTTATAAATTTTTAAAAAGTGTTTTCAGTTTCACCCTTATGTTTATTTTTTTCATTTCACGTTTAATATGTTTTTTTATACCCTCCACCACCATCAGTGGTGATAGAGGGTATATATAACTTTGTCATTCCGTGTGTAACACCAAGAAATATTCATCTGAGACCCAACAAAGTATATATATTCTGGGTCCTTATCAAATTCTGAGTCGATTTAGCTATGTCCGTCTGTCCGTCTGTCCGTCTGTCTGTGTAAAACACGCTCACGATAAAACGAAGCAATTCACCCAAAATGTTCTTCATTTTCCTAAGTTGTTTGGTATTGCAAATGGGCAAAATCGGTTCACACCGGGAAAAGTTATGAATCAAAATTTAAAACAACCTCGGAAAAAAATAAGCATTTTTTACACATTCTGATGTAGTTTTCTCGAAAACTATGCAAGATAAGTCCATGAAAATCACCATACATTCGTTTCTGCACAAGATCTTGATCCCTGCTGAAAATTGCCAGAATCAGTCCACAATTTCATATACCTCCCATACAAAAGTACATATTCCCGGAAAATGGGTTTTTTGTTAATAACTTCCGCCACAATGTCGATATCTTCACAAAATTTTACAAATTAAAATCTTATGTCAATAGAATTCTTTCAGAGGAAAAATTTTTTGGATCGGTCCATAATTGGACATAGCTCCCATACAAGGTCCCCTCCCGAAAATCACTTAAACGCGCATAACTCATTACTAAATTAAGATATCCAAATAAAATTTGGTATAAGTATTGCCCATATGCATAGAAATATTACTGTTAATTTTTTTTCCGATCGGTCCATAATTGGTCATAGCTCCCATACAAGGTCCCCTCCCGAAAATCACTTAAACGCGCTTAACTCATAACTAAATTAAGATATCCATATAAAATTTGGTAAAAATATTACTCATATGCACAGAAATATTGTTGTGAAAATTTTGTCCGATCGGTCCATAATTGATCATAGCTCCCATACAAGGTCCCCTCCCGAAAATCACTTAAACGCGCATAACTCATTACTAAATTAAGATATCAAAGTAAAATTTGGTGCAAGTATTGCCCATATGCATAGAAATATTACTGTGAAAGTTTCTTCCGATCGGTCCATAATTGATCATAGCTCCCATACAAGGTCCCCTCCCGAAAATCACTTAAACGCGCATAACTCATTACTAAATTAAGATATCCAAGTAAAATTTGGTATAAGTATTGCCCATATGCATAGAAATATTACTGTGAAATTTTTTTCCGATCGGTCCATAATTGGTCATAGCTCCCATACAAGGTCCCCTTCCGAAAATCACTTAAACGCACATTACTCATTACAAAATTAAGATATCCATATAAAATTTGGTACAAATATTACTCATATGCACAGAAATTTTGTTGTGAAATTTTTTTTCGATCGGTCCATAATTGATCATAGCTCCCATACAAGGTCCCCTCCCGAAAATCTCTTAAACGCGCATAAATCATTACTAAATTAAGATGTCCATATAAAATTTGGTACAAATATTACTCATATGCACAGAAATATTGTTGTGAAATTTTTTTCCGATCGGTCCATAATTGATCAAAGCTCCCATACAAGGTCCCCTCCCGAAAATCACTTAAACGCGCATAACTCATTACTAAATTAAGATATCCAAATAAAATTTGGTGTAAGTATTGCCCATATGCATAGAAACATTACTGTCAAATTTTTTTCCGATCGGTCCATAATTGGTCATAGCTCCCATACAATGTCCCCTCCCGAAAATCACTTAAACGCGCTTAACTCATAACTAAATTAAGATATCCATATAAAATTTGGTACAAATATTACTCATATGCACAGAAATTTTGTTGTGAAATTTTTTTCCGATCGGTCCCCTCCCGAAAATCACTTAAACGCGCATAACTCATTACTAAATTCAGATATCCATATCAATATAAAATTTGGCACAAGTATTACTCATATGCACAGAAATATTACTGTGAAATTTTTTTTCGATCGGTCCATAATTGGTCATAGCTCCCATACAAGGTCCCCTCCCGAAAATCACTTAAACGCGCATAACTCATTACGTAATTTAGATACCCATATGGTACAAATATTACTCATATGCACAGAAATATTACAGATAATTTTTTTTCCGATCGGTCCATAACTCGTCATAGCTCCCATACAAGGTCCCCTCCCGAAAATCACTTAAACGCACATAACTCATTACTAAATTAAGATATCCATATAAAGTTTGGCAAAAATATTGCTCATATACAGAGAAATATTACTGTGAAATTGTTTTCCTATCGATCCATAATTGATCATAGCTCCCATACAAGGTCCCTTTCAGAAAAACACTTAAACGCGCATAACTCATTACCAAATAATGATATAAATAAATACTATTTTTGTTCATAAATACTATTTTGTAATGCAAAAAGCACTTAATGCTATTTCAAATCGGTCTATGTTTGGTCATATCTCTCATACTAGGTCCTGCCCCTAAAAGCGCTTTAACCGTATTTAACTATTTGCATTATCAATGTGTGTAGAACAAAATTATATATATGTATGTATTTTTAAAATCCTTAAATCTTTCACACACATGCATACATGCAAATACGAGATATCGCTAAAGCATATCTTAGGGCGCTATAAAAATTTAAATGAAAGTGGCGTTTCTAATGTTCAATAAATCTTGGAATTGTAGTAGATTTAAGCTGTTTAAATCTTGGGATTTTTCTATTTAAGACATGAGAAAACTTATTTCTACAAATATTTTATTAATTAGAAATGTATTAATACAAAAGTTGCTGGTGGAGGGTATTTAAGATTCGGCTCAGCCGAATATAGCACTCTAACTTGTTTTTTTTAACTTTTATATCCCTAATTTGTTGCTGTTGTTGTTTTTAGCGCCAATAAGAAAAACAATTGAAAAGAAAAATCAGGGGATTTAAACGAATTTCGAGTAAGAAATAAATATGTCGATATTGGTGGCGAGTAAAACAAACGCTTATAAATATTAGACTATTAGGCCTTTTTTCCTTGTTGTTGTAACAGCTAAAACCTATACAACAATTTGGTAAGGGGGTTTTACATTAATGTGGGGCTAAAAATTTTGCTAATTCATCTGGATGTGTCCATAAATCTATTTGACAAAGTGATGTAGGGACGGCCGGTAGGTGCCAGAACTACTTTTGTTTTCGGCGGCAGGTTTTCTTCTCTGTATGCTATGGGCGGTGGGCGACCTCCAAGTATGAAATTCATGCCGTATCCTGCGACCGTCGAATTGATGGCGTCTCTATGAATGTCGTTCAAAGCTGCCATATATGGGGATTGATCTATTGTATCCTGCGCATAACTACGTATGTTCCCTTGTATGGGCCATCTTGGTGTGTTGAAATCCAGGAGGAGAGGAGTACCCCTAGTCTGCCGGGACTATAAACTGGTGTTTACAATTCACTGCCTGGCATAGTCCTTGCATGAATTGAAAAGAGGTCTAACCGGAGCACTCGTACTACGGGTGGCCAGTTGCCGACAGGACTTGTCCTGGCTGGTCAGTTGGTTGAGGTTCCTTCGGGATCCACTTAGTGGCTGTGGTTGAAACCTAAATCGCAGGAAATGGGTGCTTGGTTAAAAGACGGTGACACGGTAAAATATAATTTTCAAGATACATTTCTGTTATCGCTCCTAGATGCTAGGAGCGGTACAAACTACAAAGCATGACTGTGCATTTTTGATGGATTTGACGGATGGAGTGATTTGATCGCTTATGATGTGCTGAATGATGTTTTGGCAGAACGGAGGAGGAGTTGTGGTGTGAAATCGTCACTGACCTTTCTTTGATTTATCGGAAATTTTCCTTTTATGGTTGAGTGTGTTGGAGTTTGCTCTAAAACATGCTCAACTTATCACAGTGGGTCTTTGTGGCCACTGAAATAAGTCTTGTCTATTAAAATGGTCCGTGTTTCGGACTACCAATTACGTCCCCTAGGAGCTGTTGCCGAAACAACGGAGCCATCTCAGTAGTGTAGTTGAGCGACATAAGGTTTTACCTTTGTCGGGGTTAGATTAAGCTTACTCATGACACCTGTTCTTCCTCAACGGGACTACTATGGCAAGAGCTTAGATAGCTCGAGTACTTGAGCAGAGTGCGCGTATAATGGACCGGCATCCATATACGTAAATTGCAACCTGCGTGTAACAAACACAAAGGAGCGGTGGTGAGTCGTATGTTTTTGCTCACCCAGTGGATGAAAAAGACCTCAGTGAAATAGGCCAACACGGCAGTTACTCATGTAAAGCACTTCGGCATTTCCTGTTCTCCTTGTATATACGAATATCCTTCCTGACATGCCTCGGGTTAGCATCCAATTGTCTCATCTTAATGTTGGGATGACTAATCCGATGGCATTCCTGGGGAACAGTTTAGACAACATGTTCCTTGACTGAGAGGACCTTCGTTTCCTCGTGTAGATGATGGTTCCGTTGCAATTTGTAGGCAACCCGTTTCAGTCCTTAGGGCAGCATTTTGGCAGCTTTGAATGTTTCTCCTCTGAGTATCACTGAGCGAAGCTGGCCACACTGGAACAGCATAATTAACCACTGACTGACCAATCGTTCTATATGTAGCTAATAAGGGTTCTTTATCCGTATCCCAAATGTTGCCGGCTAGCGCTATGAGGACATTCTTTCTACGTTGCAATTTGTGCGTGATTACAGTGGCATGAGCTAAGGAAGTAAATAAATAGGCTTGATAGAGCACGGTTAAAATTTGGACTCCATCGATCACGATTCTAAGGGTTAAATTTACTTTCTTCGTCCAGGTGGTAAAAAATATTGCTGACAACTTCGTTGCAGCAAGAACTGATGTATTTCATTGAGATAATCATTCACCAGAATGCATAATTCACCAATACAAAGGAAAAAATGGATCCATTACAATAACCCGAAGCTTTAATGATTGTCTCTAGAACCAGACCAACAAGCTTCAGTAACATCAAAGCCAAATATCCTTGATGCTAAGGTACTGCTCTATATTTGGTGGGACGAAAAGTGTCCTATTTATAATGGGATACTGAAACCTGGTCAGACCATCATAGGACATAACAACGCATGATGGAATATTATGCAACATGACTCTCTGCAGTCCAGAATTTTATTCTTCTGACTACTATTTGTTTCGATCGATGCAGAACGCCCTTTGTGAGATGCTCAGACTTTTTGAGCTTTTATCTCTGTCGATCAATGAATCCATTTCCTGTCAATACGACGTTGAAAATATGAAATGGCACTTGCTTTAAATCGTTCCCAGTTTTCAATTAATCTTGACTTAACGAAGCACATTTTGCACTAAGCCAACTTTTTTGATGAGAACTTTAAATTCGTCAAAGCCGACTATAACTTTCTAAATTGCCTTTAATCTGATTTGCCAAACAGTGTGTGTGCAAAACTCATTCAATCTACATACTACATACAGTATATAGAATTTGTGAAAAAAAATTAAAGCTGATGCTGGCATCACTTTCACAACTGTTGTTTTGGCTTTTTCCACTAACATAAAATCTCTTTTGTTTAAATTTTTTTTTATTTACAGTTTCTCATTCCTAAAACCAAATTAAAGCGAAAAAAGTAGCAAGAATAAAAAAACAAATTGAAAGCTTTTAAAGTGTTTGTCTACAGATTTTTTCATCTGTTTTCTGACAAGCATACGAGTACATTTTCTCTTGAACTAAAAATACCCGCGGGTCGGATTTTAGTTAATGGTGGTAAAATGTCACCAAAATACTACAACAAGAAAGAAAAAGCAAATAATCGTTTTTTATTCTTATTCTTCACTCTTAACATTGACACTGGTTTGAGTTAAAAAATGTTAAAAAAAAATAAATAAAATTTACGAAACCCTTGTTATTTTTAAGTTTTCTTTGCTTAATGTAACTTAATTAATTTCGTCGGAAAACAAAGCGACCAAAATAGTAATACAAAGCTAAATAATATACAAAAAATAAAGGCTATATTTAAAAGTTTTTATTTAAAAGAAAACTTTTGTTAAAGACAAGAGTTGTTTAACTTCAAAGTTTAGTTAAGAGAACAAACACGTGTGTTCTTTGTTCAAATTCATTAAGAACACAAATAAATAATTTAGCTGAAAATCTGTTCAAAAGGTTGTGTTTGTATCTAACATAAAAGGTATTTAAGGTAATATTATTCTTACTAACCAAAAATTTCTTGGTAATTAATTGTTCATTATGTCGGTAGTTTTTTTCATTGATTGTTGTTTGTACATAAATGTATTTTTTATTTGTATTGGCTTCGTTTATTTACGATTGTTTTTAAATTTACTTTCAACTTTAAATTGCTAAACAATTATTTACTTTGAATACCCTGGAGGATTTTTGTAATTGATCTATAAATAAATTTCACTGTGTTGTTTAATAGTTTAAGGTTTTTAATTGTGTATAACTAATTTTATACTTCACATTACATCAGTCGATGTCGTATATAAAAGTATAAGGACTTAGAAGATTTATATGATGTCCTCCTAAGTAATATCTAACAACAGGTCGCAATATTGATGAATCTAATTAAAACTCTTTTACACAGTTTTTGCTGAAATTTTTAACATCCTAAAATATTGGTCCTACGCTCATCTTAAAGTATACCAATCGATGCAGAATAGCTTTCTAAGTTGTCTGACCGTCTGTCGATCCGTTCGTCAGCCTGTCAGAAAATTAAAATTGTTTCATTACTTCGCCTAGCACCCGTACAACCGCATCCTCCGAACGTGCAATAGTAAAATTGCACTGCTTTTATTAACGACACCTGTAAGTATACGTGTTAATAATTAATTGATACTACAAATATTAAGTATACGCCTAATTTAGAAAAGCCGTTGATATATTTGAAGGGCTGTTTGCAGTAACTCGATATGCCACCAACCATCACAATTCGATTTTATGTGCTTTTTGAGTTGCAAGTAACCATATCTAATGTCCCTAAAAAGATTTTTAGCATATTAGGGTAAATTGGCTATATAAGGGTCATGCCTCTTTTTCCATTTAAACAATTTGAAAAAAATTTTATTTCATAAACTCGATATGCCACATATATTTTTTACACTTTTTAAGAAAGTCCTTTATAATGATGGAGATAAAAGCGGAATTGTTATTTTTTTATGTTACTGTGATAGAACAAGTTAAGACAATTATCATTATACGAAGAGAAAAATGTTTTGCTTGAAATCTCGGGAGATATAATTTTTTTGAAATAAAGTGGCTTACCATGTTACTGCATAAAAATAATTTCATATATAATTATGTTGCTTACCAAGTTCTTGCTGATTGGAAAATGTTCGATTGCAAAACATCAATAAATTTTGCTTATAAATTTACTTTCATTTCGTGGTAAAATCTTATATAATGTTCAAACTATGTGCATAAATTAAGTCATATTTATCATACCAAATTAGCAAAGACATTGCAGCATATCCTATAATCTTTGTAAAACATATCACAATCATCAGCATATACAAAAAGCATAATATTATAACGCCTGTTATATAAAGTGCATATCGAAACCTCCTTTAAACAATGGACTTGAAATTTCTAAAATCCGTGCATGACTTCTGACACAACATGCATCGAAATTGGTTCAGATGTTTAAAATGATGATCAAGAAGCAAAAAATCAACTATGCTGAATAAACGCAAGATTATCTCAAATTTTAATCTGAATATTCAGTTCAAAACCCAAAACAATGTGTTTTGTCATTCTATTTAAAATAGAATCATACAACAGGACCTGCCTTTTACTGCAGAATAATTTAGCTAAGTATATTTAGCCAAATTTATTCTCATATAAAAAAGTAACTAAAAATATAATTTCATATTGAAAATAAAATTTATAGATTTTTTTTTTTGTAGCAAGAACATGATAAGCCACTTTGAAAACGTACTAGAACTTGTTTTTTGAAAATAAAAAATTTTCAAATATTGTTGGGCAATAACTTGATAAGCCAAAATTTTTTGCTAAACCAATGTTTTCCACTTTATTTATGATATCCATCTATTGGCATAAGATAGTTATCGACCTTATATGATTATTAGGCATGTTTGAAGTACAAATTAAAAAAAAAAAACAATTTTTTGAGAATTTTTTTAAACTAATGTCTTTTTAAGAAAGTCAAAATTCTGAAAATGATTTCCAAGATATGAGCCTGAGAAATTATGACTTTTTTTACAAAAATGACACCGAGGCCCCCAATTATTTAAAGTCAATAATCACGTAGTCTTTTATCACGTAGAGTTATCCAAATATGGTTATATTTTTTCGTGTTACACTATGTATTAGATAAGGCTACACAAAATATCGAGCATTACCTTACCGCTTGGATATTTAGCATTGGCATCGATTCAGCTTGTTAGCCTAGCTTCACATATGATATCTTACGCATCGGATTATCGTAATAATGATTATGGTATGAAAATTACATTCTGAACCGCACAAACAATCTCTTGCACATTTAAACTGATGAAACAAATTCACCATAAGTTTCCGTGAGTAATGGGTGTGCCTCAGATACACTGTTTTTCAACTTAAAGAACTGAAAAACCCTCTACTGAAAATCGCACTGATAATCACTTCAATATTAACATATAACAAGGTTGGGCTTCAGTTTTATGTTTTATCATAATACAACCGTATTGTATGGCCATCGATTACTACACTCTAAATTACTAAATTTTATACTTATTTGTTTACGTGCTTCCAATACTCTTCAAATTTAAATGTTTGTTTACTTTCATCCCTGTTTTTATACCCTACACCACTATAGTAGGGAGGGTATTATGCGTTTATGCTGATGTTTGTAACACCTAAAAATATTGTCCTACGCCCACCTTAAAGTATACCAATCGTCTCAGAATCACCGTCCGTCTGTCTGTCTGTCCGTCTGTGTGCCCATGTAAACATTGTGCGCTCTCTACAGGTCGCCCCAAATAGGGCTTTTGAGCTCATAAATATGTTAAATGTTCTTGTATCACTCCAAAAATCGGCAAAATTTAGTTTAATATAAGTCTTAATGACATTGCTTATTTTCGTAATGATCGGGCCTCATTTGACCCTATCACCCATAGTAAGGCCCCTTCAGAAAATAAATTGATGGTCAAAATTCACTTATAAACACTAATAACACGGTGATATTCTGCATAAATAACTGATGTATGTAGGTATAAATGCTTATACCAAAATTTATAAGGATAGGACCATATTACCCCTCTTTTAGAAAATCCCTTTTTTGTCAACAAATTGTTAAAATATTTTTGAATTAAGGTAAAAATGAAATCAAATACTTTATTATTAAAAAAATAATCAAAATTTGTAACATTATCACTGGTGTAGGATATCATATGGTCGGTCATGCCCGACTATAAATACTTACTTGTTATTATTTTCAACAATATTTATTTACCAACATAAAGCAAAATAAATATTTATAATATTTCAAATTTTTTATAGTAAACAGCACCTTATAATTCAATAAAAATCCATAAAAAAAGTACAAATAGCATCCTTTAAAATACAAAACAAAATAAAACACCTTAACACTCACACTTTCTTGTCTGTCTGGGAATAGGATTTTACCAAGTGTATAAAACATGGGTTCGTAAATATTAAACCAAGCATAATAAAATCAACAGCGCCATTATCAGGAACTTCTCTCTTAAGCTGACTACAAAATTTACTATTTTAATGCACTAATACAAATACATACATACCTACATACATGTGTAGAAGAAATCATAAAATGCCTGGGTATTTAAAGAAGTCGTATCATGATTGTGTTCATTTCTGATAAAATTTTTAATTATTTTATTTACTTTTTGTCTAATTTTTGCTCTTTAATTAGTTAGAATTAACTAATTTAAATTGCAATTTTATAGAAACAAAATATATTGCTTTTGTCATGGTAAATGTTCTTTTAATACTCTGTCTATAATCAAAAACTTGCTTAAGGGACATTCTTTACATAAAGGACAAAAACAAGAATCGCCTTAAATAATATGAAAACAACTCGAAAAATATATGTATTCACTTATTTGTGGGTGTGTAAAGGGGTCCTGGAGTAAAAGCTGATAAAACTGTAGTTGTAGTAGGTCGTCAACATATTTGTCGTCATCACCACCATATGCAGGGGTTGGGCAATGTAGTAGTACTCGTAGTAACTGTGATTGTTTATTTTTATTTTGTTGCTGTTGTTGCTACATATATTTTATGTACAACAACATGTTTTATTTCTGGAGCAATAAGTTTTACACTTGAATGAGTATAAACACTCATACTCACACATAGAATACATGCAATAACAAAAACAAAATAAACAAACACACAAACAAATATAAATACTACTCTTATTTTCATTATTCGCTCAGTGTAGGAGACAGTATTCTTTATTTATATAAATTTTTATATACAGTTCTATGTGTGTTAGAGTTCTCTTAGTATATTAGTGAGTGGATTTGTGTTATTTTTAGTGAAATATTTTCTATTTACTAAACTTTCGCTTGTTGCTTTTTTGTTATTAGAACAAAAACAAGAATGCTTTAAATATTTTTATTTGTTTAATTTTTTTTATACTCAAAGTTAGTTAAAGTTTGTAAAGGTATATTTTTTGGATAAAAGCATTATTTAAGTAAGTTTTAGGGATAAAATGGAAATCACAAGAATCCAATAAACATGCTCTATATATTAAGGAATATATAAAATATATGTATATAGCTGCTCTACAGACATACGAAATCGTGGAATTTAATTTATATTCTTCTCACATAATTTCTTCTTTATTCATAAAAAAGTATTTCCAAATGAAATTTAACTTTTTCATATGTAAGACTTATATTGTAAGTACATATGTACACAAGTTTCAAGCGTTTCAAAATTATCTGTTAATTATGCAAATTATTCTATATAAAGAATTCTTATAGCCAGAACAAAATTTAAATGACACATTACGAAATTACAGAGCTTTTATAAGCAGAAATAAGTTATGTAATTATTTTCATATAAAACCAATATGGCAGCAGTTTCCGAAAAATCGTAACAATGTCTTTATATAATGTCCTATTCCGAAAATTAATTTAATGCCTACAAGTATCTAAATATGATAGTACTGATAAGAAATTGACGTAATCGAGAGAGTGAAGTGTTAACTAATTATATTAATTTGTGATTATCGAGTATCAGACCAGCCCTTTTTTGAAAGGTACCAAGTCTCACTTGTCTTATTATTACAGGCTCTATTCGATCACTGCTTCATGCCAGTCCACCAACCTTGGCTCTTGAGCTTGTTTGCAGCTAAAATTTACCTATTTTGCCTCTAGAAACATCCCAGCACTAAATCAGTAGACTTCGACTTTACATTTAGTAAGATACACAAGAAGCTTCCACTTCGAACGCAATAAGATCGAAATATATTCTAAGTCACATTCACACTCCCTCCCAACCTAGACGACAGTCTGCCGAACTGATATAGATTCCAGGGCATAAGATGTCGAACTGCTTTACGTGAACTCCTGTCGTGTTGGCCATATTTCACGGTGGTACTTTTACAACCACAGGAAGAAATTATTAGACGACTCACCACCGCCCTTTGTACATGGTTCTGCCGGTCCATGTACTAGCACTTTGCTCAAGTATTCGAGCTATATAATCTATGAACATTGTTGCTCCGTTGCTGAACTTCCGAGATGCAAAAACATCAATTTCGTTTACAACCATCCGCTAGTCCGAAACACGAATCCATCAATTAAGCTGATGACTTGTGCTTACTCACAGAGAGCACACCGTGATAAAGCAGACAAAGTAAACCCCGAACATAGCCAGACAAAGAAGGAAAATTAAATGGTATCACTTGTCATTTATCCGACACACTCATTGAGAAAAAAATCCGACACACTCAATCTAGGTATACGAGTGGGGTATGGCCCGCAAATGTACACATCCTTCCCGTTTCATATACACTTGACACCAGCTCATTTCCAACGCTAAGTCCCAGAGTCACTCCTCTGTGGGGTTGTACTTGCAACAGCACCGAACTAATCCAGAATTATAGACTTTACCGTGCATCAGTCTTTTAGCAGCCGCCACGTACATCCCGAAGTGTCCCCTCCAATAACCGAGACGAGACAAAGTTCGAAACTCAGCCCTGTGGACTATCGGTTTCCGTGGAACCAGATTATGTGGTTCAACAAGGCGACCCCATGTCAAATCATTCCAATAAAAGGTAGAGGAAACATGTCATGATCACTAGTTTATAATACCGGCATAGTAGAGGTACTGGTAACATTTTTCCCCGTAATTGCAATAACACCAAGATGAGGGTCCTTCATCGAGTTAACAAGCCCCCACGGGGATTCCAGGGCACGATGGCATCCCGAAATTTGAAATTACACACCAAAGCAAAACTAAAGGGTCGTCCCTGTATTGCAAAAAGATAATCGTATGCTCCTGACCTCTGTATCGATTATGTTCACTCACAATAGGTCCACAATTATCACTTACTAAATGTCCTGAATTCTCTCGCCTTGTCTGTCATGGAAATGTACCATCACTCGCATGTCCTTCTCCCCTAGGATGTACCCCTGATGAATCATTCTTCACCCTTCTATAGTAGTAGCAATTCCCACTGCCGGGCAATTTTCAAGTCAATATTTGGTAGTTGTCGATCATTCCAAAGATGAACTGATATATAAATTGCGAGGATATCTCATTGATGTTGTCCCTGTCAGGATACTGGGGATTAATACTTACTGATTATGCCTCGTTATTTCGTCGTAGTCTTCGGTGCTATCTCAATAATTGTCATATTTTTAATGCTTCTCAGCTTCCTATCGGTCCAATTATTGGGATCAATTAACTATATGATAATTTATATTCCATGATGATATCACCTTGGCATGAAAAAGGGATCCTGATTTATATTAACGCTGTTGCCGAAACAACAGTGCCAACTCAGTAGTGTAATTGCACGGTCTTAAGGGTTGAGGTATGCTCTTCAGTATATCTCTGGAGGAATCGTAATAATATCGTTGTTCTTGGTAGTCCACCTCTGTGGTTAGGCAGAGGCACAGTGACTCAGATGGTACGATCCTTCTGATTCCAGGGAATCAATGTACTCATGAACCTGATTCCTACTTCCAACTTCTTGTATTTCCAAATTGACTTCAAAAGCTAAAACATTACTTACATAGGTATATGTATTTAAAACTGCTATAAATGTAATTTAATTTACTTATTAAATCTCCCATTATACCACATTAAATTACATTTAATTGCCCTAATTTTAAAGAAATAAAAATAATTTAACTTAATTCAACTCATCTCACTTTAACAGCTCTTTCTTAACACACTCTTTCCTTCCATTGTTATCGAATATTAACTTTCTAAATAAAATCGAATGAAAAATAACACGTTTTAACAAAAATAACACCAAAATTTATTACATGTAGTAACTAATAAAAAAATAATCCGAACAAAAGAAATTTACTCTCCAAAAACTTGTAAAGAATCTACCTACCAACTTAAACTTATGCTTTTGCTTAACAACACAAAAGCCTGATATAATTGTAATAGACCATAAGTTTCTACTTGCCACTCAAAGGCAGCAATAATATTCCTAAGTGGCTTAAAGACTAAACACGAAAACGAGTTCCTACAAGTTAAAACGTAAATTTATTCTCTCCTTTTTCTGATACATACATATTTTTCGCATGTTGTTGTTAATTTTGTAAGGATGATCCCTAGAGGGAAACATCACGTTTTACTACTGTTCTACATATACAAACGTATGCAAACAAAAATCTTAATTGTATACGCCTAAAAGCATGCCACAAAATAATATTGTAAATGTTATACAAATAACAAAAACTTACACTCAAACATATACCTATATTTATTTTACTCTTAAAAATGTTTTCCATACAATTTTCTCTTTGATTATATTTATGGTGTATAGTTTCCTACAGATTCCAAAAATATCATGATAAATTACAATTAATTTGATAATTTATAATAATAGGTATTAAATTCCTATATATACATATATATTTTTTTCTTTTCTTTGTCATTTATTTAGTCCTTTTCTCCTGGCTTGTTTTAGCTAGAGTATTTATGTTCTTAATAGTGGCGTTTAACATGTTGTCTTGTCTTTTCGACTTGTGCTTGTTATTATTTAACGATTAAATACGTATTTAATGTACAGCATACCTGTGGGCTATTTATATTTATTTCCATTGAGAGCATACTTTAAGATGTTGTTGAGAATTTATGTGTTTTTATTGCTGTTAGCAAGTAAACACCCATATTACATACATATGTATGTATACACACCATTTATCATTAGTGTTTTTGATTTAGGAAACTAAAAATAAACAAATATGTTGTTCGGTATAGTAGTCTACAAAGGGTTTTTTAAATAACTGAAAATGGTTAAAGGTTTGATTAAATTAAAAACCCTTTTATAGTTCTTATTTTTTTGTTTTTTAGAAATTAGTTCTCAAATTTTGAAGTGCCATGCTGCGACGACATGCTATCTGTCTGTCTGTCCGTCTGCCTGTCTGCCTGTCTGTCTGTCTGTCTGTCTGTCTGTCTGTCTGTCTGTCCGTCTTAGTTCGAACGAAACGACTCTAGCTCTGAAATTTTCTGTATAACTAGGTAAGGTGTCATTTGTATTGAATTGTATTTGACTATATCTGACCTCGTTTTCATATACCCCCAAATAATTGGCCCCTGTAATGCATAAATAGTCATAAATATCTTAATTAGTGAGCAATTGTGTTGAACTTAATCGGAAATTATTTCGTAAAGATATACTTAAGCCATTTATTGTTGAATAAAATTGTGAACATTTAAGTCATATTTTGAAGAGGGATTTGAATAGGGGCTAGGGTCAAATGAGGCCCTATCATTATAAAATTCATCGGGTACCCAAGGCTAGTTTGATTAAAAGGTTTACAAGCCCTATTCGGGGGTTCAGTTGTATGGTCGTTCAATAAACTTAGTCTCTGGGAAAATAGAAGATCATGTATCGAATTTCATTGAATTATCTTTAAAATTTCGACCTGTAGCTTGATTACAAGGTTCACATGGACGGACGGTCAGACGGAAGGACAGACGGACGGACATAGCCAATATAACCTACCCATTAAAGTGGTGTAGAGTATAAATATCAGAAATTGGACATAAACAAGTTCTTTGGGAACGTAAGCAGAGATACAAGCTGAAATCGGCGGCGGCTGGCCGCGGCGGTTTGTATATAACAGACTATTATACAGAGATTTTTCAATATAATAAACGCTTATAAGGTCAATTTCTGAAGAAAAATTTAAATTGAGCCGACAATTTAGCCGCCGCCGATATTTTCTATAATAAGCCGCCGCCGCCGATCATTTTGCATCGGCTTGTATCTCTGAACGTAAGTCTCTCGATTAAATTTCATACAATACGGTCCATAATGGATCAAAGCCCCTATTCAGAAAATGACTTTACATTCTCGATAAATTAATTACAAATTTTAATACTATTTGAAAAAAAATTACATGTTTTAAATTATTAATAATTTTTTATTTCCGCAGAGCTGGATTTATGACCTAAAACCTCAATTCAGAAAATCATCAAGATGTATATATAGTATTGATTTTCCATTTTATTAAAAATTGCATAAAACCTTTCAAAGTTTTATACATTTTAATATATTTGAAAATAAAAATCAGTTGTCAAATAGTATAGCATACTTCAAGGATTTTAAAATTGATAGTTTTTATATCAACTAAACTTTACTTGAATCAAAATAATATAAATTATTTCTATTAATTATTATTTGTAATAAACTTTTAAGTTTTCTAGCAACAAATGGTGTAAAATTTATTTTTATCTCATCATTATTCTTTCCATTCCCTTTTTTATTTACCAACAAATGTATCGCAGTTCTATTTGTTTTTACAGGCTGGTCCTGTAATAAGAACTGAAAAATATTTGAATTCAGTTGGTTCGTTTTTCTTTATCTTTTTTTTTTTTGTCATTGCTTGTGGCGTATTTTTTTTTTTTTTAATTTTAGTATGAAAAAAAATAAATATTTTCCCCATATTTTTTTTAATTTTTATTTTCCAGTGTATATTATTATTGTTTTTATAAAACTTTGTACATAATAAGAGACAAAGTTTTATGCAGGCAGCTGCTGGCCGGCTCCTCTGCGTTTAGCATTTTGTTTTTTGGGTTTTTGTTTGTATTTAATTTTTTGTTTTACTTAAGTATTTAAAATTCTTTTGTTTAGTTTACCTTGAAATAGGCTTTTGAGTTTTCTAAAGCCTCAAAGTATGCAAACACATAATATATATTTTTGGTTTTGTTTCTTACAGCCCCATAAAGTATACTAAAGTTATATTTTAATAGGATTGAACTATAAGGATTATTAGGTGAAATGTTAAATTATAATAACAATATAATTTAATTATATTTGCAATGTATTTAAATTTGTATTTAAAATCTTATGAGATATGTATTTAATTTCACTTTAGCATAGGTTTATAACAAATTGTTGAAAATAAAAGTTAAATACTACTCGCATGGTATTTTATATAAAATTTTTAAGGATTGAACGTTTTAATGTTCCCAATATTTTATTTAACTTTAAATATTTATGGAAACAAATTATTATGTAAATGATTGTATGTAAATGATCCATGGACACTATGACACTGTTTGGTGTGTCATAACGTCCATGGACATTATGACATGCCACCTATGTGTTGTTATTAATGTATTTAGATACAATTAATACAAGAGAACAAAGTGTATGTGAAGCCCTATTTTGTTGTTATTTTTCATGTGATACATATCTCTGATATTTATAGAATGACTTTGCTATTTTAATTAAAAAAATTCTCAAAAGTATATCTGATAAAATTATTCAATACTCAGATCCTGGAGATATCTGGAGTCTTTAGGAAATTGTTTTCAACAAACATACAGACAGATGGACTTGCTAAGGAGCATTCAAAATATACATACGTAGTTATGTATGTACTTTATGGAATCGCAAAATTATTACAAATGGATTGACAAACCCCTCACTAGTAATTGCGATTATTGTCACATACATATTTTTATGCCCTACAACACTATAGTGGGGGAGAGTGTTATGCGTTTGTGCTGATGAAGGATCGGGAGAGACTCCTCTGCCCGACAGGATACTAGTACTGATTTAGTAGACCTTTTACTTCAGGGAAATTCTCGGTACTGTTGCCATCTCAGGATTCATATTGTTTCATGCTACGCAACATATGGTTGAGGTCCGTTCCCTCAACTTGTCGGTGCAATTATTGTGTTCGAATTGACTTTGGAAATTTCTACATCACTTGTCACTTTATCTGACATACAGATTTATTGGCTGGGTATTTCGGACTACCAAATACATCTCTAGATGCTGTTGCCGAATCAACAGAGCATTCTCAGTAGTGTAGTTGCGCGAGCTTTAAGAGGTTAAGGAATGTACTAGAATGAGTCATTAGTTGATGAAGATTGCATTTCAAATAATGCAATCTTTCATAACATCATAAAGTATACCGGAAGATTGATTTCATCTGATGATGGGGTAGTCACACCTTCTATTGACTTTAGACCAGTGATTGCTTTTTCCTTGTCGGGGTCTGCATTGGGATTGATCCCATGCTGCCTGTCATTCCGCAACGTGGCTACTATGACAAAAGATTAGATAACTCGAGTTCTTAAGCAAAGTGCTTGTACAAGCCACCTAATACATTGCCACCTAAGTTCTTCATAGACGGATTCAGGGGCGAGTTGTAGACCGTCTCTAGTCTACCCAGTGGTTGAAACAGACCACCGTGAAATAAGGCCGTCAAGGCAGGTGTTCACGTTAAGCACTCCACATTCGTCTGTCCGTGTATGTGTCCATGTAAACCTTGTGCGCAAGGTACAGGTAGCAATTTTCATGATAATTTAATTAAATTTGACACCTACTGCTTAAAATTAATCCATTATTTCACCTAATCCCCATACAACCGAATTTCCCGAATAGGGCTTTTGAGCTCATAATTATGTTAAATGTTCTAATATCTCTACAAAAATCGGCAAAACATAGTTTTATAT
>NW_023996470.1:25000-49024 GCF_015586225.1 Lucilia sericata | reverse complement strand
ATAGACTAGGACTATAGACTAGGACTATAGACTATAGTCTGGAGTATAGACTATAGTCTGGAGTATAGACTATAGTCTGGTCTATAGACTATAGTCTGGTCTATAGACTATAGTCTGGTCTATAGAATATAGTCTAGACTATTGACTATAGTCTGGACTATAGACTATAGTCTGGACTTTAGACTATAGTCTGGACTATAGACTATAGTCTGGACTATAGACTATAGTCTGGATTATAGACTGGACTACAGTCTGCGCTTTAGTAAGGAGTGTAGACTATAGTATGGTCTATAAACTATAATCTGCACTATAGACTATAGACTAAAATCGGGACTACAGACTGGACTATAGACTATAGTCTGGAGTATAGACTGCAATCTGGACTATAGACTATAGTCTGCGCTTTAGTAAGGACTGTAGACTATAGTCTGGACTGTAGACTATAGACTCGACTGTATACTATAGTCTGGACTGTAGACTATAGTCTGGACCATATACTATAGTCTGAACTTTAGACTATATTCCGGACTATAGACTATTATTACTATGAAATATACTCTGGACTATAGACTATAGTCTGGACTATGAACTATACTCTGGACTATGACTATAGTCTAAATAATAGACTATAGTCTGATCTATAGATTTTAGTCTGGACTATAGACTATAGTCTTCACTATAGATTATAAACTGGACTTTGGACTATAGTCTGAACTTAGATTATAGTTTGGAATATAGACTATAGTCTGGTCTATAGACTATAGTTTTGGCTGTAGTCTGAACTTTAGGCTATAGTCTGGACTATAGACTATTAATACTTTAGCATGAGCTAGAGACTATAGTATGGACTATGAACTATACTCTGGACTATAGTCTAGACTATAGACTATAGTCTGGAATATAGTCTCTACTATAGACCAGAGTTTGGACTACTTACAGACCATAGTCTGGAGTATAGACCATAGTCTGGACTATAGACCATAGTCTGGGCTATAGACTATAGTTTGGATTATAGACTATAGTCTATGCTATAGTGGACTATAGACTCTAGTCTGGTCTATAGACTATAGTCTGGACTATAGGCAACAGTCTAGACTATAGACTATAGTCTGGCCAATATACTGTAGTCTTAACTATAGACTATATTATGGACTAGAGGGTGGATTATAGACTATAGAATGGACTATAGACTATAGTCGGGACAGTAGACTATAGTTTGGGCTGTAGACTATAGTCTGAACTATAGATTATTGTTTGGATTATAGGCTATAGTCTGGGCTATAGACTATAGTCTGTACTGTAGACTATAGTGTGGATTGTAGACTATAGACTGGACTGTAGACTATAGTCTGGACTATGTATAGTCCATATACTATAGTCTGGACTTAAGACTATGGTCTCGTCTAAAGACTATAGTTAGACTATAGTCATTCATACACGGCCCTGATTGAGTAGGAATCTATCTAATGAAATGGTAATTGCACTTGCTCTACTTTTAAACATTGTTGTAATTAAATTTAAAAAAATACATTTTCAAAATAGTTTTTTATACATATACTATGTATGTTAATTTTACATATTTATGTAATACAGGATTAATGTTATATAATTATTGTTTTATGGAAGAAATTAACAATTATTGATATATAAATAATTACTATTTATCACTTGCTAGAATTGTTTATTTATGAAATATTTATTTATAATTAAGTTGCTGTTTATTTGCATTGATATACATACATACATATGTATGTGTTTATGTATGCATATAATTATCGCTGAAAACAACTACAAAATCATATTATTATGGCTTTAAGTTATAATTAGTTTTTTTTTGTAGATTTATTTGTAAAAATAGAAAGTTCAAACAAATATTTCTAAATACTTGTTTACTATTAAAGAATTTATAGCGAATTTAGTATTTAGAGCACATTTTAGTTGTTTTAGTTTTGCATTTATATTTTTAGTTAAATTTGACTTCATATTTTATGATGAAATATTATATTTTTTCTAATTCAATTCAAATGCAACTTGTTGTTGCATTTGAATCTATTTTAATTTCTCTTTGTTGTTTAATGTTAATGTTAATAATATTTATTTTAGTTATTATATCTTTTTAAAATTGCAATATAGTTTTGAGTATTTACAATTATTTTAAGTAATAATTATTTTATAATTCATTACTAACTAAATATTAATGATGTCAAAGTTTTATATAACAAATTGCTACTGCTATTTATATGTTCTTATTAAGGTGGTCCTTATGTTAGACTTTTTATAATTTGTTGCCAACATAATCTAAAAATCATACGGAATAGGGCTTTCTCCAACTGTAAAATTCCATAGTTTCCCGAGTCGATTTACTGAATATCTTAAAAATCCAATTTGCTCAATTAGCAATAATAACAGACAAAATAAAATAAAAAATATCAAATTGTTCACCTCCCTAATAAACATCGATTTTATATGCACATTTTTTTAAAATTAATTAATGTATTATTTTATCAGGGAAAACTGTTGATTAGATAATGAAACATTCATACATACATATGTAGTAACGTTTAATCTTATTACATTTACATACATACATATAAATAAATATGTTAGAATGTATTAAAAATATATCACGTTTAAATAAATGAAAAATTAAATTATAATTTGAGCTCTTTTCTATTTAGATTGTAATATATTTATCAAGCACATATTCAGTTTAAATTGAAACTCTTTGTATATTGCTAAAAATATTTTATGTAATAAATAATTTATTGCATCTCATACATACATATTTCGTATATAATATCTAAGAAAATTTTTATTAAATTTATGACAAAAATGATGTACGTATGTAAATATTTATGAATGTTCTGTAATTTATGAATTGAACAGGACTTTTTAATGCGTTTTATATAGCGTGTAGAGTTTTGAAAATATTTATAATGTCAAAGGTTAATGGTAACTGCCATTTAATTACAAATATACATATATTTATGTAAATGCACTGCAAGAAATTTTAAATATAATAAATCAAAGATTAATAGAACTTAAAAAAAATAGTTGTCAACAATTTGAAGACTAATCTAAAGTATGGACCAGAGTTTACTTTATAGACTTCTCTATAGTCTATAGTCTAGTTTATAGTATAGTCTACATTCTAGTCTAAAGTCTAGCATAAAGACTAGTCTATAGTCTAGTCTATAGTATAGTCTATAGTCTAGTCTATAGTCTAGTCTATAGTCTAGTCTATAGTCTAGTCTATAGTCTAGTCTATAGTCTAGTCTATAGTCTAGTCTATAGTCTAGTCTATAGTCTAGTCTATAGTCTAGTCTATAGTCTAGTCTATAGTCTAGTCTATAGTCTAGTCTATAGTCTAGTCTATAGTCTAGTCTATAGTCTAGTCTATAGTCTAGTCTATAGTCTAGTCTATAGTCTAGTCTATAGTCTAGTCTATAGTCTAGTCTATAGTCTAGTCTATAGTCTAGTCTATAGTCTAGTCTATAGTCTAGTCTATAGTCTAGTCTATAGTCTAGTCTATAGTCTAGTCTATAGTCTAGTCTATAGTCTAGTCTATAGTCTAGTCTATAGTCTAGTCTATAGTCTAGTCTATAGTCTAGTCTATAGTCTAGTCTATAGTCTAGTCTATAGTCTAGTCTATAGTCTAGTCTATAGTCTAGTCTATAGTCTAGTCTATAGTCTAGTCTATAGTCTAGTCTATAGTCTAGTCTATAGTCTAGTCTATAGTCTAGTCTATAGTCTAGTCTATAGTCTAGTCTATAGTCTAGTCTATAGTCTAGTCTATAGTCTAGTCTATAGTCTAGTCTATAGTCTAGTCTATAGTCTAGTCTATAGTCTAGTCTATAGTCTAGTCTATAGTCTAGTCTATAGTCTAGTCTATAGTCTAGTCTATAGTCTAGTCTATAGTCTAGTCTATAGTCTAGTCTATAGTCTAGTCTATAGTCTAGTCTATAGTCTAGTCTATAGTCTAGTCTATAGTCTAGTCTATAGTCTAGTCTGTAGTCTAGTCTATAGTCTAGTCTATAGTCTAGTCTATAGTCTAGTCTATAGTCTAGTCTATAGTCTAGTCTATAGTCCAGTCTATAGTATAGTCTATAGTCTAGTCTATAGTCTAGTCTATAGTCTAGCCTATAGTCTAGTCTATAGTCTAGTCTATAGTCTAGTCTATAGTCTAGTCTATAGTCTAGTCTATAGTCTAGTCTATAGTCTAGTCTATAGTCTAGTCTATAGTCTAGTCTAGTCTAGTCTAGTCTATAGTCTAGTCTAGTCTAGTCTAGTCTAGTCTAGTCTAGTCTATAGTCTAGTCTAGTCTATAGTCTAGTCTATAGTCTATAGTCTAGTCTAGTCTATAGTCTAGTCTATAGTCTAGTTTATAGTCTAGTTTATAGTCTAGTCTATAGTCTAGTCTATAGTCTAGTATATAGTCTAGTCTATAGTCTAGTCTATAGTCTAGTCTATAGTCTAGTCTATAGTCTAGTCTATAGTCTAGTCTATAGTCTAGTCTATAGTCTAGTCTATAGTCTAGTATATAGTCTAGTATATAGTCTAGTCTATAGTCTAGTATATAGTCTAGTCTATAGTCTAGTCTATAGTCTAGTCTATAGTCTAGTCTATAGTCTAGTCTATAGTCTAGTCTATAGTCTAGTCTATAGTCTAGTCTATAGTCTAGTCTATAGTCTAGTCCATAGTCTAGTCTATAGTCTAGTCTATAGTCTAGTCTATAGTCTAGTCTATAGTCTAGTCTATAGTATAGTCTAGTCTAGTCTATAGTCTAGTCTATAGCCTAGTCTATAGTCTAGTCTATAGTCTAGTCTATAGTCTAGTCTATAGTCTAGTCTATAGTCTAGTCTATAGTCTAGTCTATAGTCTAGTCTATAGTCTAGTCTATAGTCTAGTCTATAGTCTAGTCTATAGTCTAGTCTATAGTCTAGTCTATAGTCTAGTCTATAGTCTAGTCTATAGTCTAGTCTATAGTCTAGTCTATAGTCTAGTCTATAGTCTAGTCTATAGTCTAGTCTATAGTCTAGACTATAGTCTAGTCTATAGTCTAGTCTATAGTCTAGTCTATAGTCTAGTCTATAGTCTAGTCTATAGTCTAGACTATAGTCTAGTCTATAGTCTAGTCTATAGTCTAGTCTATAGTCTAGTCTATAGTCTAGTCTATAGTCTAGTCTATAGTCTAGTCTATAGTCTAGTCTATAGTCTAATCTATAGTCTAGCCTATAGTCTACCCTATAGTCTACCCTATAGTCTACCCTATAGTCTAGACTATAGGGTAGACTATAGGGTAGACTATAGGGTAGACTATAGGGTAGACTAGACTAGACTATAGTCTAGTCTATAGTCTAGTCTATAGTCTAGTCTATAGTCTAGTCTATAGTCTAGTCTATAGTCTAGTCTATAGTCTAGTCTATAGTCTAGTCTATAGTCTAGTCTATAGTCTAGTCTATAGTCTAGTCTATAGTCTAGTCTATAGTCTAGTCTATAGTCTAGTCTATAGTCTAGTCTATAGTCTAGTCTATAGTCTAGTCTATAGTCTAGTCTATAGTCTAGTCTATAGTCTAGTCTATAGTCTAGTCTATAGTCTAGTCTATAGTCTAGTCTATAGTCTAGTCTATAGTCTAGTCTATAGTCTAGTCTATAGTCTAGTCTATAGTCTAGTCTATAGTCTAGTCTATAGTCTAGTCTATAGTCTAGTCTATAGTCTAGTCTATAGTCTAGTCTATAGTCTAGTCTATAGTCTAGTCTATAGTCTAGTCTATAGTCTAGTCTATAGTCTAGTCTATAGTCTAGTCTATAGTCTAGTCTATAGTCTAGTCTATAGTCTAGTCATAGTCTAGTCTATAGTCTAGTCTATAGTCTAGTCTATAGTCTAGTCTATAGTCTAGTCTATAGTCTAGTCTATAGTCTAGTCTATAGTCTAGTCTATAGTCTAGTCTATAGTCTAGTCTATAGTCTAGTCTATAGTCTAGTCTATAGTCTAGTCTATAGTCTAGTCTATAGTCTAGTCTATAGTCTAGTCTATAATCTAGTCTATAGTCTAGTCTAGACGATATACTTAAGGTCGCTCTAAAAGTCTAGTCAATTATAAAAAAATTAAAGGATTTTTGTTATTTTTCTTGTGTATATTTAATATACATAATTAAATACATATGTATGTATGTATTAATGAATTTTAGTGAAATGTATAATGGTGTAGGTTTTACGATGTCATGAAAAATAATTTTACAGTGACGCACTTTTGTAGACGTTCTAATTAATATACATTTCGAAAAATTACAAATGACTAAATTGATGACAAAAGTTTATGAAACTTGACAGATGTGTTGTATATTGTAAAAGGTTTGTATGGAAATTTTATTGTTTTTGTTTACCAAAAATATGTTGTATATATAGTTTACAATAATTTTACGCTTGGTATAAAGATGTCAGTTAAGAAAGATATAAAATATACAAAGATGCCACACCAAGCAAAAAATGCTTATTCAGTTCTTTTTAAAAATGTTTTGTCGATGGAAACTGGTAAAAAAGTAAATATGAGTGAATTAAAGTTAGACTTACTTACCTTTCGTATTTTTTTTTCATTTGATGGGCCTGACTAATGTGCCCTTTCAGTCAAAAAAATAACCATTTTATCAAACTTTCCCATTTTACATTAAAACATCGTTAAATTACGCATCCACAATGCTGCACTATTATTCTTCATTATCAACAAAATATTTTTTTTTTTTTTGTTTTTAACTGACAAAATGTTATTACAGAAATTATAGACCATGTACTAGATTATTGCGGTTCGGGTATTCATTTGGTTTGTCGGTTGGCTAAGAACGTGTGCAATAACAAATTATAATGAAAACAAAAAATAAAGCGCAAAAATATCTTTATGTCAATTTGTGAAATAGAATAAATTTGTTTTGCATCTGCACATACATACATACATACATAGTTTTTATTTTACTGTTTTGGCTTATTTTGTTGTTTGTGTAAGCGGAATGTGCGTATAATTTACTATGTTGTTGACATAGTTTTTGTTATAATATTCGGGGGCTGATGCTTAAATAAGTCTACTTTTCAGAAATCCATATTTTTTTAGCAATTCAGAAATTCATAGAAGATTTTTTCAAAAAATTTGCAAAAATTGTTTTTTGTTGAATGTTTTCGAAAAAATACTCATTTTAAAATGCATTACCAAGACCTTTAAAGTATATATATGGACATAAGTACATAGCTTCAACATTGCACAGTCACTTTGGAGAAAAAAACTAAAATTTGAAAAATGAAGAAAAAATTTAACATTCTAATGCTATTCAGGAGAATTGTAAACTATAGAACATAGATCAAGAACAATAGAAAGTAAATAGTGGTGGCAATTGAAGCAAAAGTATCATATTTATGTATGTAGATATTATCATAAAATGTAAATGTATGTGTATATGTTCGATTATTGGGAATATATTTATGTATGTGTGCCAAAACTTAACAAATATTAAGGACTTTATTGAAAATTCTTTTGCCATCAATGGAGTTACAAGAGTTCTTTAATTTCTAGTTTAAAATAGAATAAACGGAAAGGGAAATATACATATATATGCAAATAGTAATATGACTATTTCTAACTCTTTATACATAAGTTGGGTATAATGCATTTGTGCTAATGTTGGCCATTAGTTCTTCTATCCACTGCTAATGTAGTAAACAAACTATAGATAGCTTTTATAAACTAAAGAATGAACAAAATTTCACTTGATATGAAAAATTCCCGTTAAATTCTTTTTGAAAAATTTTAGTTCTTGTTTTTATGAAGAATTCTAAAGGAATGATAAGATACTAAGTACACTTTTCTTATGAATTTTTATTAAAAAAACGGTTTGAAGATGGAAAAAGTACCAAAAAGTTCCGTCGCATAGATTTTAGGTGTTTTAGTACTATGTTTAATAAAATTCAAAAAGTACCAAGAGAAAAAAGAAAATGCACAACAGACACACTTTTATAACCTTCAACTACGTCAGAAGGTTAATATAATAATTTACCGATCCTATAAAGTAAATTTATTTTGAATCCTTATAGATAGCGGAGTCGATTAAGCTATATACGTGGGTCTGTATGTCTGTCTTTCTGTCCGTGTGTATGTTTGTTGAAAAAAGTTTTCTGAAAGCCCCAGGCATCTTCGGGATCAAAATCTTCAATAATTCTGTCTGACATTCTTTCGAGAAATTTCCTATTTTAAATCAGAGAATAGTATGTGACAAATTTTAATAAATATATTGAAAATTGCGAGCTGTAGCGTACACATAAGGTCTACACGGCCACAAAGACGGACATAGCTTAATCGAATCAGAAAGCGATTCTGAACCGACTGGTATACTTAAGAAGAAATATTTTAGAGTGTTACAAACATCAGCAAATTGTACCGAATTTTGGATAGATAGTAGTATATTAGACGTAGTTAAGAAATATAAAGCCCAAATCGGAAGGTCCGGCTGTATGGGGGTTATGACAGTAATTGAGCCGATCCTTATAAAACTTATTGTTGGGAATTATATTTATATAAACTTATTGTGCAAAATTTTATTCGTGATACTATGGACATGTAGAACATTCAAGTCATTCTATGAAGGGGACTTTGAATAGGGGCTAGGGTTATTTTTGGTCCCATCATTATTGTTATTAAGGATTATATCAAACTTAATTATGCTGATTTTTGCATAGATAGTAGTATATTAGACGTAGATAAAGACGGATGGTCCTGTTGTATGGCCGTTAGGACAAAAATTGGTCCGATCCTTATAAACTTAATGTGTATTTAGTATTTATAAGTAAATTTTGGACATTCAACTCATTTCTGAAGGCGGTAAAATAAGCCCCGATCATTACGAAAATCGACAGTTGTTATTAAGGATTTTATCAAACTTAGTTGTGTCAATTTTTGGAAAGATATATTTGACGAAGTTATGAGCTAAAAGGCCAAATCGGTAAGTCCGTTTATATGGGGGCTAGTGCAAAAATTGGTCCGATCCTTATAAAATTTAATGTGCGCATTATGTTTATATAAAACTTATTTGTGCCAAATTTTCATCGTAATACTAGTGTATATAAGTGAATTGTGGACATTCAAGTCATTTTCTGAAGGGGACTTTGTATGGGGGCTAGGGTCAAATAATGCCCGATATTTACGAAAAATCGCAAGTTTCGAAATTTTTGTAGAGATAGTAGATCATTTAACATAATTATGAGGTCAAAAAGCCCATTCAGGAGGACAAATTGTATGGGGCATAGTGTGAAATAATGGACATTCAAAGTCATTTTCTGAAGGGGACTTTATATGGGGGCTAGGGTCAAATAATGCCCGATATTTACGAAGATTTATATAAAAACTAAGTTTCGCCAATTTTTGTAGAGATAGTAGATCATTTAACATAATTATGAGGTCAAAAAGCCCTATTCGGGAGGACAAATTGTATGGGGGCTAGGTGAAATAATGGACCGATTGCAACCATTTTCAACCTTGGAACAAAAGAACATAAAAAATTGCGGACGGATAGTCGGACATAGCTAAATCGACTCAGGAAATGATTCTGAGCCGATTGGTATACTTTAAGGTAAGTGTAGGACCAATATACCCTCCGCACTATAGCGGAGTAGGGTATAAAAAATAATCCACATTTTTACCATAATCACTGGTGTAGGGTATCATATGGTCGACTATGCCCTAATATACATTCTCACTTGTTTTTATTGTGTTAGCATTAATGAAAAAAAATTTTATTTTTGAAAATTTATTTATGAGTTTTTTTGGAATTTCAGTCACTCATTGGCCATAATAAGTTTGTATATTGATTTATGATAAACTAAAATTATCACTTCAATAAAAGTAGGGTACTAGAAAAACAATGCTGCATTAAATAATCTTGAGTATGAGAAATTTTAAACCTTGAACATGTGTCAATGCAAATGCACTGCAAATGTCTGGAAACATAATGAACGTACACAAACACACAGAAATAATTGACACATTCATAGCATAAGAATGCATTGCATTAAAAATATGCACTATACATTGTACATTCATAAAACTTGGCTGGAATAACTGAATGAAAGCATACAAAACATAATGAAAAAATTCATTCATAAAATAAAAAGACTTTTGAAAAAATGCGCAATATTTAGGCGGGCCAACACACACACACACAAGCACATACTCAAATAAAGATAATAATAACAAAAACAAAGTAAACCACAACAAACGTAAGGAATAACACAAACAAAATAAAAAAAAAAACAAACGACAGGTTACGAGTATAAAAGACGAAAAGATTTACGATGTTTAGACTTCGTAAAGTCACAAATTTTGAAACAAAAGAAGCCAACACTGTTAGATTTTCAACAGTCCTGACGCAGGATATCAACGTTAACGCACGGAAACAAAACGTCAACTACAGGCAAACAAATTATACAAAGGGAAACGGAAATTAATAAAATTATATTAATGTAAATTTACATATACAGAGAGAGGGGAAGAGGGCAAGGCATATGCAAGTATCGGTTGTTGGTATTGTTTTAAACTCAAACAAACTCAACAAGTGAAAAACTAATACAAATGAGTGTTTGTTTATAACAGTGTTATAAGTGAGATAATGTTTGTGCTTGTTTAAACAGTCTGTAATAGAGGTTTAAAAAAGGAAACGGATGTTAAGGCCTCATATTACCAGTTATTTAATATTTGTGTATAACGTTTGAGAAAGAAAAACATGTTTTAAATTCAATTAAATATGCAAAAATAAATTACCTTTAATAAAAAACAAACACCTATATAAAATTCCACAACGTTAAATTAATTAGAAAAACCTCAATTAACTTGAAATAAATTTAAATAAATAACTCAATTAAACTTAAATAACCTAAATATATCAAAGAAGGTGTCATATAATAATCTAAAAAATATTTCAAAAAACAACTTACACATGCTAAACATCCTTATCAACTACAACAATATGTTTTGTCTAAATTGCTCACAATTATTACATTTTCTTTTAATTTATTTAATTTTAAACAATTATTTGTCAATTAAATGCCAAACAACGTTACACATACAAATTCTTCATTAACCTTAATAACGCTGCCAATGTCCTCTCGTAGTTTAAATAATAATTCTCAAGAAGTTGTAATGGCGGCAGCCTCTATATCACTCGGTTATAATGTGAAAAATAAAAAGAATTTTAATAATAAAATTAACAACAACAATGCCAACAGCAACATCAATAACAACAACAACAACCACGTCCCACAATAGGGATAAGGAATAATATTGTTATAGTTTTCTAGCGGAATATTCTCAAATGCGTGTAAGTTTTTCATTATTTAGAAACCATTTTTTTATTTATTTTTTTTTTTACAAAACTATTTTTGTGGGATTTCTAAAATTTTGCTTGAATAAAAAAACAACTAAACAAAAACATTTTTCTATTTAACAATTTTGTTTAGTGAAGTGCATTAAGTTGAAAGACTTATTTGTTAACACAACTATTTTTCAAGGATTAACATTTAAGCGTATTTTTTGGAAATTCATAGAATTAAGAGGAAAAATAACATATTTAAAGTTGTGGTTGAAAATTTATACAATAGAATATTTTGTCATCTTAAAAGTCGATATAAATTGGATACATTGAAAAGTGTTTTTGAAAATATGCAATAGCGTATCCTGTAAACTGTTGGAGTTATTTTAAGAAAATTCATATGGTATTAAAAAAAATTGAAAATTTTCTTTAAGGAATTTGTAATTTTTGTCGAAATTTATATTAATTGTGAGTGTTAAAGTGATATTCTGAAAGAGATCTTATATGGGAGATAGGATCAATTATGGACCGATCTTCCTCCGGTGAGTTACCTATCAAGATGTTAATAGACAGACGGACGGACGGACATAGATAGATCGCCTTAGAATTTAATAAGGACTCATAATGAATACACATAGTGAGTCTACGATGGGGGGTTTGAGTGGTTATAATAAGTTTAGTCTTATAAATTTTCATATGATTTTATGTTTCTAGAATGTCTTAAAAGCACCAGAAACTCACCTCATTTTCATTCAATACGATATGCTGCTTGTTTAGTTTTACGTTTCTAGGTTCAATATTAAAAAATATTTAAAAACAAGTAAGAATTTATAGTCGTACGAGACCGACTATATAATACCCTACACCTGTTACAGAAATAAAATGTGATTTAGTTTTCATAATAATGCATTTAAGTTGAATTGTACCTTGCCTCAGATATACTTAAGCCATTGTCGAGATACGAGTATATTAAACATAATTATGAACTTAAAAATCCCTGAAATAATGAACCGATCTTAACCATTTTTAACAGGCTTCGTCCCTGGGAAGATCATGTACCAAATTTCATTGAATTATCTTCAAAATTGCGATCTGTAGTTTGATTACAAGGCTTACATAGACGGACAGACAGACAGAAAGACGGACGGACATAGCTAAATAGACTCAGAAAATGTTTCTGAGCCGATTGGTATACCAATATTATTGTGCGTTACAAACATCAGCACAAACCCAATATACCCTCCCCACTAAAAGGTTTAGGGTATAATTACCAGTTGATGCAGAAAAAGTAACAACAAATTCAATTATTCAGGATCTTATATATCTGATTATATTTCAGAAAAAAACTTGAAGTATAAAAAAATCTTTTCCTGCAGCTTTTCATTCACTTAGCATTCTGAATGTTTAATTTTATGTTTCTAGGTTCAATTTTATAGAAATTTAAGAAGTACCTTTTAAAGATGTAAGCCTATTACCTTCAATATTGAACCAACAATCCGACTCTATTACCCCATACACGGACTTTGATAAAGTTTTCAAAATCAGCGTCCTTCTAGAAGCGAGTGGTGTAGGGGTAACCTTCCGAGCGAATATAAGACCAGAATCTTTACAGATGGTTCTTAAATATAACAATTTGTAACATTAAAAAAAAAAATTAATTAAAAAATTTACAAAAAATTGAATTCGAAGAAGTGGCCTGTGTTATATACAGAATTTAGGATTTTTTGTTAGAATCAAAACTTATTTTATTGTGTTTCCTACATTTCCCCACAGTTTGACGTTGATTGTTTAAAAACAAAAAAAGAACAAAAAATATAAAGGGCTCACAAAAAGTTTCGGAAAAAAATTTCAATTACGTCTTAAGTGTACATTTGTTACTGATGTTCGTTTAAAAATGCAAAGTAACGTAAAATTTATAAGTATTCTTTAAAAGTAAAGACACTTTTCCATAAAATCATATAATAAGTTATTGTGTACAGACAACTGAATTGAAATTAATTTAAATTAATACTCTTCCAAGTTCGAAATAAAGTTTACACTGTCAACCATTAGCGATTAATACCCGGATTGAGGTTTAATACCATATTTATGAATATGTATTTCTGCTATGGCCTATCGTGTCATCAGAGATGCCTCTCTATTTACGCTTTCCACTTGGTTTTATTTATAGTATGTTTATGTACTTAAACAACTTATCATGATTTCAACCATAATAAGAATAATTAAGTAGAAATGCAAAAGTGATGACATTTAAAATGCAAACGCTTAATGAAAGTCGATGGAGTAATGTAAATGGTATGAATTTATTATATGTATAAATATTTCAAGACTTAAGGAAATTATCTGTATAATTGCTTTTATAATATTAATCAAAATTAATTAATTCCAAAAGGAGTGTTTATCAAAATGTTATAGTGTTGATTAAAGCTTTGGGTTTTGCGGCTTTTGCTTCTCATTGTGAAGATTCAAAAAATATTTGTGAAAATAAAATCTATCATTTCAAAACGTCTGATCGGATATGCATGCATATTTTACAAAATTATACATATTTTTTATTTTGACATTTAAAGCAGACGAGGAGTCACACCCACATACAAAATAAGTATTAAAAGTTGCATATCTCAGAAACTGCAACAGCTAATGTTTTTAAATTTGGCATCTAGTTCAGTTCTAGTGCAGTTCTATTTCAGTTATAGTTCAGTTCTAGTTCAGTTCTAGTTCAGTTCTAGTTCTGTTCTAGTTCAGTTCTAGTTCAGTTCTAGTTCAGTTCTAGTTCAGTTCTAGTTCAGTTAGTTCAGTTCTAGTTCAGTTCTAGTTCAGTTCTAGTTCAGTTCTAGTTCAGTTCTAGTTCAGTTCTAGTTCAGTTCTAGTTCAGTTCTAGTTCAGTTCTAGTTCAGTTCTAGTTCAGTTCTAGTTCAGTTCTAGTTCAGTTCTAGTTCAGTTCTAGTTCAGTTCTAGTTCAGTTCTAGTTCAGTTCTAGTTCAGTTCTAGTTCAGTTCTAGTTCAGTTCTAGTTCAGTTCTAGTTCAGTTCTAGTTCAGTTCTAGTTCAGTTCTAGTTCAGTTCTAGTTCAGTTCTAGTTCAGTTCTAGTTCAGTTCTAGTTCAGTTCTAGTTCAGTTCTAGTTCAGTTCTAGTTCAGTTCTAGTTCAGTTCTAGTTCAGTTCTAGTTCAGTTCTAGTTCAGTTCTAGTTCAGTTCTAGTTCAGTTCTAGTTCAGTTCTAGTTCAGTTCTAGTTCAGTTCTAGTTCAGTTCTAGTTCAGTTCTAGTTCAGTTCTAGTTCAGTTCTAGTTCAGTTCTAGTTCAGTTCTAGTTCAGTTCTAGTTCAGTTCTAGTTCAGTTCTAGTTCAGTTCTAGTTCAGTTCTAGTTCAGTTCTAGTTCAGTTCTAGTTCAGTTCTAGTTCAGTTCTAGTTTTCTAGTTCAGTTCTAGTTCAGTTCTAGTTCAGTTCTAGTTCAGTCTTCTAGTTCAGTTCTAGTTCAGTTCTAGTTCAGTTCTAGTTCAGTTCTAGTTCAGTTCTAGTTCAGTTCTAGTTCAGTTCTAGTTCAGTTCTAGTTCAGTCTAGTTCAAGTTCAGTTCAGTATAATTAAATACAAAAATTTGTATATCTGGGAATTTATTAGTTCTAGAATCTTTTAATTTGGCAAGGAGAACTTTGATATACATGTAACATTTGGAAAAAAAAATGTACTTGACAGAAGACCATAAAAAATTTTATTAAGAAAATAATTTGTATTAACAAACCATTGTTATATAAAGCAAACAGCATTTTGTAATAAACTTAAAACACCAAAGAAAGAAAAAATACAAAAAAATGCTCTCTTGTTGGCAGATTTTCATATACATAAATAAGGTTAATTTCCTCTTCAACTTCAGTTGCCAGCAAATGATCACAAACATATAATTTTATTGCGCCATCTTCTTTGTTCTTGAATATTAAGAAACTTTCATCCTTAACCAAAGAAAAAAAATGTCTTAATGAATATAAGAAAAACTACAGATACTAAATGACCGTTAAACAAGAATGTATAAAGCATATACATATGAGCATATGTATGTATGTATATTGTATCGATGATATGCCATAAGAAAAGGCTATGTATGGTTTGACCTAGATCTTTTAATATGCTGTGAAAGGATATGTTTTTAATATTTGTTGAATAAAAAATATTGGAAATATTGGTATTGATTTAAATTTTATTTTTTGATATAAACATGTATTTAAAAATGTTTGAATATTTCTTAAAATGTAAAAATGTTAGCTGTTATAAAAACGTTATTGTTAAATATAAGCTAATACAAACATTAAAGTAAACATTTTTTCGAGACTGTGCTTTTCCTCTTTGCATAAGTTCAGTCAATATTTGCATTAAAATTTACCAATTATTAGTTATTGGATTTTCTTAACATCCTTAACATTAGCTAATTACTTATTTGCTTGTTTGTTTAAAAAAATTAAACAGAGTTTTAAAGGAATTTTATTTCAGAATTGACGGAGAAATTTTATTTTTTTTAATAAGCAAAACTCCCCTAATAAAGTAATGGGCAGTTGTTAGCATGCTACTTTAACCGTTAAGTGGTAGCGGCTTCAGTTTGGTGGTAAATGGTTTGTCTTAACAGATTTACTAACCAATGATTATTTTTCATACATTCTAATATATTTATTATGATATTATATTTTAGTACTTTTAAAGCCCTGTCTATTGTTGCTTTCCATTTGCAGCATATTTTCTTTGGCATTTAAAGTGGCATTTGAGACTGCAAATAACACAAATTATTTATTTGTTTATTTTTAACGGCTATAATTCAACAAACAGAGGGATTAACTTGTTTATTTATTTATTGCCTTAAGCACTTTAAGGTAAAAAAATAAATTGCACAATAATCATTGCCAAGTTTTTAAGGAAATTAGTTTTTCTGTCCTATTTAAGAAAGAAGAATTTACTAAAAATGTTAATTAAAAATATAAACAAATACTAATATGCAAATTTTAATCGATACCTGTAAAAGAAGAGAACTAAAACTGAACTAGAACTGAACTAGAACTGAACTAGAACTGAACTAGAACTGAACTAGAACTGAACTAGAACTGAACTAGAACTGAACTAGAACTGAACTAGAACTGAACTAGAATTGAACTAGAACTGAACTAGAACTGAACTAGAACTGAAGAACTGAACTAGAACTGAACTAGAACTGAACTAGAACTGAACTAGAACTGAACTAGAACTGAACTAGAACTGAACTAGAACTGAACTAGAACTGAACTAGAACTGAACTAGAACTGAACTAGAACTGAACTAGAACTGAACTAGAACTGAACTAGAACTGAACTAGAACTGAACTAGAACTGAACTAGAACTGAACTAGAACTGAACTAGAACTGAACTAGAACTGAACTAGAACTGAACTAGAACTGAACTAGAACTGAACTAGAACTGAACTAGAACTGAACTAGAACTGAACTAGAACTGAACTAGAACTGAACTAGAACTGAACTAGAACTGAACTAGAACTGAACTAGAACTGAACTAGAACTGAACTAGAACTGAACTAGAACTGAACTAGAACTGAACTAGAACTGAACTAGAACTGAACTAGAACTGAACTAGAACTGAACTAGAACTGAACTAGAACTGAACTAGAACTGAACTAGAACTGAACTAGAACTGAACTAGAACTGAACTAGAACTGAACTAGAACTGAACTAGAACTGAACTAGAACTGAACTAGAACTGAACTAGAACTGAACTAGAACTGAACTAGAACTGAACTAGAACTGAACTAGAACTGAACTAGAACTGAACTAGAACTGAACTAGAACTGAACTAGAACTGAACTAGAACTGAACTAGAACTGAACTAGAACTGAACTAGAACTGAACTAGAACTGAACTAGAACTGAACTAGAACTAAACTGAACTAGAACTGAACTAGAACTGAACTAGAACTGAACTAGAACTGAACTAGAACTGAACTAGAACTGAACTAGAACTGAACTAGAACTGAACTAGAACTGAACTAGAACTGTAGAACTGAACTAGAACTGAACTAGAACTGAACTAGAACTGAACTAGAACTGAACTAGAACTGAACTAGAACTGAACTAGAACTGAACTAGAACTGAACTAGAACTGAACTAGAACTGAACTAGAACTGAACTAGAACTGAACTAGAACTGAACTAGAACTGAACTAGAACTGAACTAGAACTGAACTAGAACTGAACTAGAACTGAACTAGAACTGAACTAGAACTGAACTAGAACTGAACTAGAACTGAACTAGAACTGAACTGAACTAGAACTGAAGAACTAGAACTGAACTAGAACTGAACTAGAACTGAACTAGAACTGAACTAGAACTGAACTAGAACTGAAATAGAACTGAACTAGAACTGAAATAGAACTGAACTAGAACTGAACTAGAACTGAACTAGAACTGAACTAGAACTGAACTAGAACTGAACTAGAACTGAACTAGAACTGAACTAGAACTGAACTAGAACTGAACTAGACTGAACTAGAACTGAACTAGAACTGAACTAGAACTGAACTAGAACTGAACTTGAACTGAACTAGAACTGAACTAGAACTGAACTAGAACTGAACTAGAACTGA
Source organism: Lucilia sericata (assembly GCF_015586225.1). NCBI lineage: Eukaryota > Metazoa > Arthropoda > Insecta > Diptera > Calliphoridae > Lucilia > Lucilia sericata. The sequence continues at coordinate 31,066 of NW_023996470.1, read as the reverse complement.
ACTAGAACTGAACTAGAACTGAACTAGAACTGAACTAGAACTGAACTAGAACTGAACTAGAACTGAACTAGAACTGAACTAGAACTGAACTAGAACTGAACTAGAACTGAACTAGAACTGAACTAGAACTGACTAGAACTGAACTAGAACTGAACTAGAACTGAACTAGAACTGAACTAGAACTGAACTAGAACTGAACTAGAACTGAACTAGAACTGAACTAGAACTGAACTAGAACTGAACTAGAACTGAACTAGAACTGAACTAGAACTGAACTAGAACTGAACTAGAACTGAACTAGAACTGAACTAGAACTGAACTAGAACTGAACTAGAACTGAACTAGAACTGAACTAGAACTGAACTAGAACTGAACTAGAACTGAACTAGAACTGAACTAGAACTGAACTAGAACTGAACTAGAACTGAACTAGAACTGAACTAGAACTGAACTAGAACTGAACTAGAACTGAACTAGAACTGAACTAGAAATGAACTAGAACTGAACTAGAACTGTACTAGAACTGAACTAGAACTGAACTAGAACTGAACTGGAACTAAACTAGAACTGAATAGAGCTCAGTAGTTCAATAAATATATAAGTACTTATATAGGAATAAAATTCGAATACAATCGATTTATATTACGTTTTTCTATTAGATAATAAATATTAATAATAAACTTAATTATATTAAAAAAGTAAATATTATTTATGTATTTATGCTAAAAAATTTAATAAATTCGCTAGTTTTATTTGATTATTATTGCCTGAGGTCGAAAGAAATTTAAAATAACTTTATGCTTGAATTAATATCAGAAGTATAATAAAAAGCATATTAAAGGATAATTACACAATAATTTAATATTTATTGTATAATAAATTTAAATATCTCATTAATTGAGTATTAATAAATGTTGTTTGAGTTTTTATCACGAAATTTAAAGAGAAATGGTTTTAAAGATTAAATATAGTAAATTTGATTAACGACTTAATAGGCATTTAATTAAATTAATTTTACTAAATAAGTTTAATTTAAATTATTTTAGTTAATATACATTTCGTTTATTTGTAAATCTTTGTAAACGATTTGATATTTACTATGGATATAAGACAATACAAACCGATGTTCATACCTATGTATAGTATATTGATAGTAACTGTTATTGGATCTGCCGTGCAACACACAAAAGAACCATAAATCTCAGAGTATTATTTCCTTAGTTTTCTTAATTTTGTTTCCTATAAATATTTATAAACATTGAGCAATTATTTCCTATTAAAAAGAAAAATCTGTAAAAATTTAAAAAATTTAATTAAAACACAAACTATATACTATTAAATGATTCAATTGTTCTTAAATTTAATTCTATCAACCACTTAATTGATATGTTCAAGTATTTGTTGTTCTCTTTTATCAGTTTTCCTTTGTATATATTTTTTAAATTCTTCTTATAAAATAATGAATAGATTTCAAGAAAAAATATATATACTGCAAATTTATTGCACATATTAAAAATAGGGGAAATAACTAGACTACAATGTTAAGTAAATTTTAAAAAAAAAAAATCAAGAAATCAAAAATGGCAAAGAGTAAAAGTAAAGATTTGAGAAGTTTATTAAAAGGAAAAATTTAATTTGTAAAAATATTCTACACATTTTTTATTGCCTCAAAGTTGGCAATATTGTTTTGGACTATAGTCTAATCTATAGTCTATTCTAATCTAGTCTATAGTCTAGTCTATAGTCTATGGTCTATAGAATAATCTATAGTCTAGTCAATAGTATAAACAAGTCTATAGTCTAGTCTATAGTCTAGTCTATAGTCTAGTCTATAGTCTAGTCTATGTCTAGTCTATAGTCTAATCTATAGTCTAGTCTATAGTCTAGTCTAGTAGTCTATAGTCTAGTCTATAGTCTAGTCTATAGTCTAGTCTATAGTTAGTCTATAGTCTAGTCTATAGTCTGGTCTATAGTCTAGTCTATAGTCTAGTCTATAGTCTAGTCTATAGTCCTAGTCTATAGTCTGTCTATAGTCTAGTCTATAGTCCTAGTCTATAGTCTAGTCTATAGTCTAGTCTATAGTCTAGTCTATAGTTAGTCTAGTCTAGTCTATAGTCTAGTCTATAGTCTAGTCTATAGTCTAGTCTATAGTCTAGTTATAGTCTAGTCTATAGTCTAGTCATAGTCTAGTCTATAGTCTAGTCTATAGTCTAGTCTATAGTCTAGTCTATAGTCTAGTCTTAGTCTAGTCTATAGTCGTCTATAGTCTAGCTATAGTCTAGTCTATAGTCTAGTCTATAGTCTAGTCTATAGTCTAGTCTATAGTCTAGTCATAGTCTAGTCTATAGTCTAGTCTATAGTCTAGTCTATAGTCTAGTCTATAGTCTAGTCTATAAGTCTAGTCTATAGTCTAGTCTATAGTCTAGTCTATAGTCTAGTCTATAGTCTAGTCTATAGTCTAGTCTATAGTATAGTCTATAGTCTAGTCTATAGTCTAGTCTATAGTCTAGTCTAGTAGTCTAGTCTATAGTCTGTCTATAGTCTAGTCTATAGTCTAGTCTATAGTCTAGTCTATAGTCTATAGTCTAGTCTATAGTCTAGTCTATAGTCTAGTCTATAGTCTAGTCTATAGTCTAGTCTATAGTCTAGTCTATAGTCTAGTCTAGTCTAGTCTATAGTCTAGTCTATAGTCTAGTCTATAGTCTAGTCTATAGTCTAGTCTATAGTCTAGTCTAGTCTAGTCTATAGTCTAGTCTATAGTCTAGTCTATAGTCTAGTCTATAGTCTAGTCTATAGTCTAGTCTATAGTCTAGTCTATAGTCTAGTCTATAGTCTAGTCTATAGTCTAGTCTATAGTCTAGTCTATAGTCTAGTCTATGGTCTAGTCTATAGTCTAGTCTATAGTCTAGTCTATAGTCTAGTCTATGGTCTAGTCTATAGTCTAGTCTATAGTCTAGTCTATAGTCTAGTCTATAGTCTAGTCTATAGTCTAGTCTATAGTCTAATCTATAGTCTAGTCTATAGTCTAGTCTATAGTCTAGTCTATAGTCTAGTCTATAGTCTAGTCTATAGTCTAGTCTATAGTCTAGTCTATAGTCTAGTCTATAGTCTAGTCTATAGTCTAGTCTATAGTCTAGTCTATAGTCTAGTCTATAGTCTAGTCTATAGTCTAGTCTATAGTCTAGTCTATAGTCTAGTCTAGTCTAGTATATAGTCTAGTCTATGGTCTAGTATATAGTCTAGTATATAGTCTAGTATATAGTCTAGTCTATAGTCTAGTCTATAGTCTAGTCTATAGTCTAGTCTATAGTCTAGTCTATAGTCTAGTCTATAGTCTAGTCTATAGTCTAGTCTATAGTCTAGTCTATAGTCTAGTCTATAGTCTAGTCTATAGTCTAGTCTATAGTCTAGTCTATAGTCTAGTCTTTAGTCTAGTCTTTAGTCTATTCTATAGTGCAGTATATAGTCTAGTCTATAGTCTAGTCTATGGTCTAGTCTATAATCTGGTCCATAGTCTATTCTATAGTGTGGTCAATGGTACCTTATATTCTACTTAAACCATTTTACCTAGATTTCAATTTAAGAAAAGTATTTTAAGTGGACAGAGATTTTTATAAAAATGATTAACACAACATGGGATTAATTATAAAGATCCTAAAAACTTAAGCATGATTTTACCTTACTTGAGATAATAAATTTTGTTTTTTACCACAGATAGAAGCTTTCTTTGTGCTTCTCTCCGAAACACTTATTTCATTAAAGAAGTCATAAGCTTAAAATTCTATGTGACATTTTAATTTTTTTATAACTATTTTTCTTAGAAATATTACAGTTGCATATACTTAAATACAACAGTCGAAGATTTTCACGTATGGCTGACTTATTAGCAACCAGTCACCATAGTTGCTCCCTTTTTTAGCATTTCATGAAATTTCATAGAAAATGAAGACAAATAACCACTTAGTAGTTTGTTTGCCTTTTGTAATTTTTAATATTGTGCTTTTTACTTGGACATGACAACAATATGTTAATCTTGTTATTTTATACAAAATAGTACATAATAGACATAATTGTTTTCATTGTTGAAAGAATGTATTTATGTATTTCTTTATTATTTTAAATTTAACTGAATGTTTTAAAACAAATTTAAAAAGAAACTGATTGTTAAGCTTTATTATTAATATTTCAGCATTTTGGAATTTAATTTAAAGAAAAATTATTAACATAGTATATTAAGGAGATAAATAGGATTACAAATTATCAACATATAATAATTGTTATATAAAGATACATTTATTTATGAAACTTACTTATATTTGGTTGGCACATTATTTATATTAAGTTGACAGAAGCATGTTTTTCTGCTTGCTGTTCAAGCTATTTTCTATAAAATAGTCGTTAGTAAATGAACGTATAAGTGTTATAAAAATAAAATTTAATTAAATATTAATCATACGCACGTGAGGTTACGAACTTATGGATACCAATTTATTCAAGTGTTTAATTTTATTAATATTTAAATAATTTAATAAATATTTGTTGTATGTGGAAAAATTGTGTAAAGATAACAAACAAAAATTATGTTCTTATACTTTGACCTTACTATAATATTCTATTAAATTTAACCTTTAAACTGTCTTATTTATTTATGCATGTTTAAAAATTCTTTAAATTTTTAAAAAGTTTATGTTTGTTTATGACTTTTCAAGGTCTCGGTTATTTTTTTAATAAATTCATAAGCTACTTTACTGCTGAGATAATTTAATAACTGTTATTGAAAAAAAGAGTTATTCATAGTTTGTTTTCATATTTATTATTTATTTTGCGTATACATTGTCGTATAAACTAATGATGTATACACAGAAAAAAATAATTCAAATTTGGAATGAATTTTGAAATAAATTAAATGAATCGAACATGACTTTTTTTTCCCAAACCATTTTCATTCAGAATATTAAAAGTTCATAAAATGTATGAATTTGTACATGAAAGATTTTTTGTTTTTTTTGTTCATTTTCTTTGATTTTCATCAAAAATGCAATAAATAAATAACCGTTACCTTATAATATCTTCCATTTTTTAGAAAATAATCACATATTAGCGAATTTTTATGATAAATAAATAAAAATGCTGGAAAACAAAATATGAAATAAAAAAACCAGCATATAGCTAAACATCCATTCTTCAGAAAATGTTGCATGTTACGCGCATATTTCATTTTTTTCAATCTAAAAATCATAAAGAAATAAAAAATTTTCTAAAGAAAATTTCAAACATTTTTTAACAAACAGAAAAATATAAAGAAAATTTTTAATATTTTAAGTCAAGGCTTCTAGATTATGTTTAAAAATAAAAAAATGAAAAAATTCATACATTTTAGGAACTTATTCTTAAATATTATTAACTTTAGTCAATGAAAGCAGTTCATAATATTTATGCTGAAACTTTTTTCTGTGTATAATTTTTTTTAAATGTTTCGTAGAATTTTAAATAACATTTAAAGGAACATTCATCGAGAAAATAAAAATTATAAATAAAATAAAGTCTATAGTCTAGGGTATAGTCTAGTCTATAGTCTAGTCTATAGTCTAGTTTAAATTCTAGTCTGTAGTCTAGTCTATAGTCTAGTCTATAGTCTAGTCTATAGTCTAGTCTATAGTCTAGTCTATAGTCTAGTCTATAGTCTAGTCTATAGTCTAGTCTATAGTCTAGTCTATAGTCTAGTCTATAGTCTAGTCTATAGTCTAGTCTATAGTCTAGTCTATAGTCTAGTCTATAGTCTAGTCTATAGTCTAGTCTATAGTCTAGTCTATAGTCTAGTCTATAGTCTAGTCTATAGTCTAGTCTATAGTCTAGTCTATAGTCTAGTCTATAGTCTAGTCTAAAGTCTAGTCTATAGTCTAGTCTATAGTCTAGTCTATAGTCTAGTCTATAGTCTAGTCTATAGTCTAGTCTATAGTCTAGTCTATAGTCTAGTCTATAGTCTAGTCTATAGTCTAGTCTATAGTTAGTCTATAGTCTAGTCTATAGTCTAGTCTATAGTCTAGTCTATAGTCTAGCCTATAG
>NW_023996470.1:0-20000 GCF_015586225.1 Lucilia sericata | reverse complement strand
TAGAGTTAATTTTAAGAATATTTTATAATAATTTAAAAGTTTTAACAGTTCAAAGAAATTTTATAAAATCCTACAATTTCCAAAAGTCTGACAATGTTGAAATATTTATAGCATTTAGCTTACATTGCAACCGACATTAATTTCATTTAAATAATTATTTCATTATTTAAAAATTAAAAGTCTGGCAACCCTGTAACAATAATTAACACTCTGGCAACACTGGTGATGAGATTTTTCCATGCAACAATTGACCGCCTATCCTCTAATCTAAATATTAAATATTGTTTTAAGTAAAAAGTCTCTGAACTCTGTAAAACTTAAAACGTCTGGCAACATTAGCGAGTCAAAAGGAGAGTATGTATCAAATTTCATCAAATTATCTTGAAAATAGCGACCTGTAGCGTGAGCACAATACATGGAGACACAGACGAACAGACAGACAGACGGACAGACAGACAGACAGACAGACAGACAGACAGACGGACGGACGGACGGACTTATGTAGCTTAATCGACACGGGAAGTGATTCTGAGTCGATTAGTATACATTATGGTGTGTGTAGGACCATTATTTTTGGGTGTTACAAACATCACCCTACACATGCTATAGTGGTGTAGGGTATAAAAATCTGATGAGCTTACATACGTTGCATAATTCAAAAAAGCATACGATACTAAGGACAAAACACATATTACAAAAGTGTACTAATAAAAACATGAATTTTTTTAAATCCAATTGAAACCTCTATTTTACAATAATATTTAGTTTTAATAGAAATGAATATAAATGAAAACGATAATATTAATTAAGTAATAACAGTTATCTGTAAAAATCGTTATTTAAATTAATTTTAATTTAAAACCATTTTGAAGCTATGTAACGTATGATAAATATTAATTGTGTTAACATGAATTTATTATTACTCATACGTATACTTTAAGCAAATATTTAGAATGAATTTGCATGCAAACAATTAATATGCGTTTAAATTTGTTCTAACAATTATTTTAATTACTTGAATACATTAGTGTTTAGTGCGAAAACAGAATTATGATTTAAGTTGTAACACAAACAACAAACTCAAACTATATATTTGATTTATTACTTTGTAATTTATGCTTTAGTTTATATACCATCAAAATATTTGTTGTAAATTTAAAGTTAGTTTAGAAACAGGGTCCTTTTGAAATTTATTGCCACGTTTAATTAATTAACTTTTAACAAACAGGAGCCAACTTCAACCACAAATTCGATTATAATGACGACTATCGAGTCGACTATAGCTTCGTCTATAGACTCGACTATAGTGTCGACTATAGTATCGACTATAGAGTCGACTATTGGATCGACTATAGAGTCGACTATAGGATCGACTATAGAGTCGACTATAGGATCGACTATAGATTCGACTATAGGATCGACTATAGAATAGGCTATAGTATATAGCTATAGTGAATAGGCTATAGTAGTCTTTAGAGTCCACTATAGAGTAGACTATAGAGTAGACTGTAGAGTAGACTATAGAATCGACTATTGACATAACTTTAGAGTCAACTATTGACTGGACTATAGTGTTGACTATACAGTTGACTCTATAATCCACCCTATAATCAACACTATAATCGATATTATAGTCGACCTGTAGTCGACTATTGCCTATTCAATAGTAGACACTTGTCGACTCTATGGTCGACTATAGTGTCGACTATGGTGTCGACTATAGCTTATTCAATAGTCGACATTTATCGACTCTATGGTCGACTATAGAGTCGACTTTAGGGTTGACTTTAGAGTCGACTATAGGATTGACTTTAGAGTCGACTATAGGATTGACTTTAGAGTCTACTATAGGATTGACTTTAGAGTCGACTATAGAGTCGACTATAGAGTTGACTATAGAGTAGACTGTTGAGTAGACTATAGAGTCGACTATTAACATGACTTTAGAGTCAACTATTGACTGGACTATAGTGTTGACTATACAGTTGACTCTATAGTCCACCCTATAATCAACACTATAGTCGACGCTATAATCGATATTATAGTCGACCTGTAGTCGACACTTGTCGACTCTATGGTCGACTATAGAGTCGACTATAGGGTTGACTTTAGAGTCGACTATAGAGTCGACAATAGAGTCGACTATAGAGTCGACTAGGGTGTCGACTATAGAGTCGATTATGGGGTCGACTACATGTCGACTATATTATCAACTATAGATTCGACTATAGACTATTGAATAGGCTACAGTCGACTACATGTCGACTATATTATCAACTATAGAGTCGACTCTATAGTCTACCCTATAGTCAACACTATAGTCGACGCTATAGTCGACTCTATAGTCGATGCTATAGTCGACGCTGTAGTCGACGCTATAGTCGAATCTATAGTTGATAATATAGTCGACATGTAGTCGACTATAGCCTATTCAGTAGTCGACTATATAGTCGACCATTAAGTCAACCCCATAGTCGACTCTTTAGTCGACCCTATAGTAGACTATAGAGTCGACTGTAGACACTAGTATCGAGTACTGATACTCGACTTGTCGTCTATAGAGACGTCTATTTGGTAGATTATAAAGTCAACTATAGAATCGAGCGTAGTTTCTACTATAGAGTCGATCGTAGAGACGGCTGTAGAGTCGATCGTAGTTCGACTATAGAGTCGATCACAATGTCGAGTAAAGTACTAACTATAGTTTCAATTACTTAACAAGTTACTAACTATTTGATAAACTAAATTGATCGTCGACTTATTGTTTTTTTTAATTAAAAGGCACTATTTTTTAGGGATCGTTCAATTAAATGAACCCGTTTTATTTAGAACTTGATTTCAATTCTATCTTACTTAAATATTGTTCCAAATAAGTAATTAATTTATGCAAAATTCTAAATGTTTCGTTATTTTTGTTTAAAACATATTATTTAAGTTAAAAAAACATCACTTTATGAACTAACATCTCACAAAATTAAACAATCCTATCTTTTTTTGAATATTGTCCCAAATACTAAGTAATTAATTTAGGTTAAATTCGAAATAAGGCTTTGTTTTTTCTGTTTAAAGTATTTTTCAAAACAATTTTACGCACCCAAAATGGTCAACAATATTTTTTCAAATGTTTGATTTTTTGTTTTTTGTTGTTTTTTGCTCTGTTTAAGTACATAGACATTTGGTTAAAAGCAATAGCTTGCTTAGTCATTTGTACAATGTTCAATGTACACATTTCCAGCAAATTGCCATGACTTACAATTTAAGCGAGAACTTGACACTTTTCAAGGACACTTTAAATATAAACGTTGCCAAGAGAATTTTTTTATGATTTTTTTTCGGTTTATGCGTGTAAGTATTTACTTAAAGCAGCACAATCATAGACAGATTTTTTGTAAATTTATGCATAAATTGTACAGTGAAGGCTTGAATTTATAATGTAAATTTTAGGAATTATGAAAAAAATTGATTTTTAAATTAAGTACTTAATACATTTTAAGAAATTTTCAGTTTGAAATATTTAATTATATTTCTAAGTAAACATTTTGACTCATTAATTAGCAATGATAAACATACAAAAACTGGAAAAGTACCTTTAACAAGACAACAAGTTATTATTCAATTAGTCTCCAAGAATTTTTCTTCCATCCAGTGTTTACTCAAAAATAGCAAAAATTTTACTTTGTTTTATTCGTATAATAAAACATCTCCAATAACTTGTAATCCATCAAACCCATTGTGCACATTTAACACACACATATATTTTAAATATAAATATTTTTCCATTTAAACTTAAAACAAGGCACATGATTATCCCTTTGAAATCTACTTGTGTAAAGTACCAATTGATTGCAAATCTATTCTTTTTTTGTTTTAAGTTTTATTTGAATAAACATACATTTCCCAAATGATATTTCGATTTCAATAACTCTTATTTACTACTCATATATATATATATTACAGGTGACACTTGGTGGTCTGCCTTTAGCTGTGGAGGACATAAATAAGAATCCTTTGCTGCTGCCAGGCAAACGTTTGTCATTTAAAGCATTCGATATTGGTCATACAACAGGACTTTATCGCGTACAACCCATAAGGTAAGAGGTGAATTTCCGTTACTATGGAAACAAGTGTATTGTGTGAGTAGGTTTTATTCGCACAAAAATATAAATAGCCTTGTGTGATCTTAAAGTTAAATATTGAGGTACTTAATAATAAAATTTAATAAAATTCTCAACTGTTGTCTATGTATATGCAATATGTAACATATGTAAAAATTTACACGTGTTAATAGTTCTGTAATATTAAAATTATACCTTCAAAGATTTTTATAATATTTTTTTAAAGTTGTTTTAAAATATTTGTAATAGTTTTCTGTTTGTTTCCATTTAATTAATGAAACATGCAAAAATATTTGCTTGTTTGTTTTAAAAACATATGTTTTTACAGCAGTATGATGAACTTACGTGCAACTTTTGATTATTTTTGTTCTAAGCTCAAAATTTAATGATTTTTAAACTTTTCGAAAAATTTGTCTTCGTAGCAATACTAGGTAAAGGACATGTTTGAAGCAACTAACTAACTAACTAACTAACTAACTAACTAACTAACTAACTAACTAACTAACTAACTAACTAACTAACTAACTACTAACTAACTAACTAACTAACTAACTAACTAACTAACTAACTAACTAACTAACTAACTAACTAACTAACTAACTACTAACTAACTAACTAACTAACTAACTAACTAACTAACTAACTAACTAACTAACTAACTAACTAACTAACTAACTAACTAACTAACTAACTAACTACTAACTAACTACTAACTACTAACTAACTAACTAACTAACTAACTAACTAACGAACTAACTAACTAACTAACTAACTAACTAACTAACTACTAACTACCTAACTAACTAACTAACTAACTAACTAACTAACTAACTAACTAACTAACTACTAACTAACTAACTAACTAACTAACTAACTACAACTAACTAACTAACTAACTAACTAACTAACTAACTAACTAACTAACTAACTAACTAACTAACTAACTAACTAACTAACTAACTAACTAACTAACTAACTAACTAACTAACTAACTAACTAACTAACTAACTAACTAACTAACTAACTACTAACTAACTAACTAACTAACTAACTAACTAACTAACTAACTAACTAACTAACTAACTAACTAACTACTAACTAACTAACTAACTAACTAACTAACTAACTAACTACTAACTAACTAACTACTACTAACTAACTAACTACTAACTAACTAACTAACTAACTAACTAACTAACTAACTAACTAACTAACTAACTAACTAACTAACTACTAACTAACTAACTAACTAACTAACTAACTAACTAACTAACTAACTAACTACTAACTAACTAACTAACTAACTAACTACTAACTAACTAACTAACTAACTAACTAACTAACTAACTAACTAACTAACTAACTAACTACTAACTAACTAACTAACTAACTAACTAACTAACTAACTAACTAACTAACTAACTAACTAACTACTAACTAACTAACTAACTACTAACTAACTAACTAACTAACTAACTAACTAACTAACTAACTAACTAACTAACTAACTAACTAACTACTAACTAACTAACTAACTAACTAACTAACTAACTAACTAACTAACTAACTAACTAACTAACTAACTAACTAACTAACTAACTAACTAACTAACTAACTAACTAACTAACTAACTAACTAACTAACTAACTAACTAACTAACTACTAACTAACTAACTAACTAACTAACTAACTAACTAACTAAACTAACTAACTAACTACTAACTAAACTAACTAACTAACTAACTAACTACCTAACTAACTAACTAACTAACTAACTACTAACTAAACTAACTAACTAACTAACTAACTAACTAAACTAACTAACTAACTAACTAACTAACTAACTAACTAACTACTAACTAACTAACTACTAACTAACTAACTAACTAACTAACTAACTAACTAACTAACTAACTAACTAACTAACTAACTAACTAACTAACTAACTAACTAACTAACTAACTAACTAACTAACTAACTAACTACTAACTAACTAACTAACTAACTAACTAACTAACTAACTAACTAACTAACTAACTAACTAACTAACTAACTAACTAACTAACTGAACTAACTAACTAACTAACTAACTAACTAACTAACTAACTACTAACAAACTAACTAACAACTACTAACTAACTAACTAACAAACTAACTAAAGCTACGAGTATCAGTATCTCAAAATGTACCTTCTGAAGTACGTAAAAATAGCAAAAAATCCTCTTTATAGGTTAATTTACTCCGGACTCTACATGCTTAATTTTATGTTTCTAAGATGGAAATGGGTAAATGGATTTCTACGGACATGGAACACATATATTTTATAGGGTCGGAAAATTACATTTTAGAAATTAACAATGAAATGAAAAACGTATTTAAACCAATATATGATAGGTATCAAAAAAGGTATTTATTATCTAGCACGACCGAATGTAGCATTCTTACTTTATAAAAATAAAATTTTTGCATAACATTTAAATACATTTTAAAAATGAAATTTAAACAAAATCCTAAACTAAAATAAAAACTACTATATTTAAAATAAAGAATAACAAAGAATGCTAAATAATATCTACAATTAAAACCTCAATTAAAATAAGGAAATTTTCCTAACAATTGTTTTATACATATAGATATTTTAACCATCTCTTCTGTTTTTTTTTTACAGATTTATGACTCAAATGAAAAATGAAAATGTGGCTGCATTTATAGGACCAGATGAAAGTTGCATATCAGAAGCCCTGTTGGCAGCAGCATGGAATATACCCATGATTTCATTTGTAAGTTAAATTCAATGCAATTTATTATATTTATTTAGTTTTTGTTTAAAAAAATATATTCACCTGATTCAGCATACATATTGTATACAATTGTTACAAATAAATAACAGCATAATAAATAAAATTTGCATACTTTTAGGGTTTATTATTACGGCATTGTTTCCAGTATTATTGAAAATTTCCCTAACCTTTTGATTCTTAAAGTTGATTAAAAAGCAATAAATTTAGCTATTTATTATTAAATTTAATTTCTTAAAATTCTTACTAACCCAAGTAGTGGTGTTGACATTAAAAAAAAACTCTTCAAATTGCTTTATGGTTTTGACAGTTTAAAATGTTTAAACATATACATAATTACATTAAATCTATTTTTGTTAATTTTGAGGATGAAAATGTGAAAGTAATTATGAAAAAAATTACATAGAAATGAAATTAACATAAACTTTTAATTGTAAAGTTTATGAAAATGTTTACAGACAAATTACCCAGAAATTATAAGGTTTATCATCTGTTTATTATACAAAATAAAAAGTTTTGACAATTTGTCTATTTCCTAAATTAGCATAACTACGCCCTTAACAGGAAATATTCTAAATAGTGTAAATTAGTGTGTATTACGTAAAGTTTCTTCTTTAAAGTTTATTTAAATATCAAAATATATATGTATTTATATAACTTAGTAACAGTACATTGAATATTTAAGTATTCGCCCAAGGAAGCAAATTCTTTTGAAACCTTTAAAGGGAAATTGAATTGTTCGATACATTTTGATGATGTTTAGGATACACAATATTTTAAGGTAGAAAAATATTTAACTTATTTGAATAAAAATTTAAAACATATACAAATATTTATTTAGTAACTTCAGAATGTTTAAATATTACTGAGAAAAATAACAAGTTAAATAAAACAGAATACAGTAACATATACATATGAATGTTGGGGAAAAAAAGTTTCGAATCTCCTTAGAAATAAGGGCAGTAACTGAAGGTAACTACTTCTAAGTATGTATATAAATTAGTTTGTGCGTCCAATATGAAACATAATACTTACTAATATTTACTAATGTAAACAACAAGTAAGAAAGTATAGTCGGGCGTGGCCGACCATATGATACCCTACACCAGTTATGAATATTAAATGTGATTTATTTTTCATAATATCGCATTTATCTTCAATATTCCCTTGTTCCGATACATTTAAGCAATTTATGGATGAAAAACTAATTTTCTGAAAGAGGCTTTATATGGGGGCTAGGGGCAAATATGGACCAAGCCCGATAAAATTTTGTGAATATATTTATATTTACATAATATTTTATTGCGCTGAATTTCATCGCGATATTTGTGTTTATAAGTTAATTTGGGACATTCAAGTAATTTTCTGAAGGGGACTTTGTATGGGAGCTAGGGTCAAATGGGGCCCGATCTTTATGAAATTTGGCAAGGTTATCAAGACTTCTATAAAACTTAGTTATGCCGTATTTTATCGATATATCTGTATATTTAACATAATTATGAGCTCAGAAGCCCTTTTCGGGCTGTTCTGTTCTATGGGGGCTAGGTGAAATAATGGACCGATTTTAACCATTTTCAATAGGCTTCGTCCTTGGGTCAAATAAAACGTGCGTGCCAAATTTCATCCAATTATCTTGAAAATTGCGACCTGTAGCTTGCGCACAAGGTTTACATGGACAGCCAGCCAGCCAGCCAGCCAGACGGACGGACGGACGGACATAGCTTAATCGACTCAGAAAACGATTCTAAGCCGATTGGTATACTTTAAGGTGGGTCTAGGACGAATATTTTTATATGTTACAAACATCAGCACAAATCCAATATAACCTCCCCACTAAAGTGGTGTAGGGTATAAAAATCTCTTTTTGCCCTATATAACTTTGACAGTAACGTTTTTTATGAAAGGTGCCACGCCCACTATTTTTAGTTCATTAATTTTTTCAAAAACATTTATATTGACACTAAAGTTAGTTTAAAAAATTTGAGAACTCTTGTTTTTAAAGTACTTAACTTATATGGAAGGTGCCACGCCCACTATTACTAGTTCACTTATTTCTACCACAGATATTTATATGAATGTTAAAGTTGTCTGTGTAAGATTCTAGATCTTATAATTTCACTGATAAACTCTAAATTTCAATATTATTTAATTTTTATTTTGTGAGGTGCCACGCCTATTATTTTTAGTCCTCCTTTTTGCATTTAATTATATATTTTGATACTAAAGTTAATTGTACACAATGTGATATCTCTACCCTTTAATTAAAATGTGAGAAGCGTATCGATTTGAATGAAATTTGCACCAGATGGGGTCATACAGGGTTTCATTCAAATGATTGTAACTTTTCACCTATTGGTCCTAGCAAAAATTATCCAAAGGAGTTCAAATTGCTATTTCTTCATTCTGTTCGAATGCCTGTATATATGTCTGTCTGTTTGTAAGATAAAATCAGTTTTTAAAAAACTAAACTAAATTTCATTAGTGCACCGATTCGTTTCATATTAGACCCTATCTCCCATATAAAGTCCCTTTCAGAAAACTACTTTTTCACTCATAACAGACAAAAAATACCAGTATAGCGATTAAAAAATATCTTCACTAAATATCAGAAGTATCGGAGCATTTTTGACTCTCCACTTCCGAAAATTTCTTTATTGCTCATAACAGACTTGACACCATGATGACGATCAGTTCATAATTGGATATGTAATGACTTCTTCAAAATACCAATTACCAATTAACGAAGAAAATAGATTTTATTTACCTTTATAGGAGTACAAAACTCTCTAGGAATTTTTATGCAGATCGAGCCACATTTGTTTCTAGTCCCCACATTTACCTATTCAGAAAATGAACGCTCATAACTTTAAACATAGACAAGTTTTATAGGTATTACAAATTGCCTCTTGCAGAAAATTACTGTAATTTTAATAATGGTTTGATAATGGGCATATAAAATTCGGCATGACCGAATATAACACTCTTACCTATTTTATATGTTTGCATGCATGTGTGTGAGGAAAAAAGATTTATTTACTTTGTACACTATTACATTTTTTTTAAAAAGTATGTTTTTATATTTATGTTGCTCTTTTTATTTGTTATTCTTTTTGTACTTTACATCATTATCGTTTTTAACTTAAAGTTTGAAAACATGTTTATATTTTACTAAACATTTCACTAAAAAGTTTTATGAAATTAAAATATTTGTTTTATGAGTAATTTCCATTGTTGCAAAATATACACAATTAATTTAAAAATTTATAGAAGTAAGTATAAAGTCTGGACATACATATCGCACACCCAGTACAAAAGTGATACAACTCAAATTTTTTTTCAGAAAAGGGAGAAATATTTTTACAAATTCTGAAACATAAAGAAAGACATGACAGTTAACAATTACGAAATATCTTGTGCATAGTTAAGGCTTAAAGAATATAAAAACGCAAAAATACAAATTTGAGTTGAATCACTTTAGTACTGGGTTTGCAATATGTATTTATATCCGAACAAAATATCCATAACAAAAATATTAAATTTGTATTGAAACATGAAATTTAGGCAAATACAGATTTGATTGAATGTAACTTTTTAATACCATTCACCATCGTGAGAAGGAAATATGTATATAGCGGAGTTAGTTAGTTAGTTAGTTAGTTAGTTAGTTAGTTAGTTAGTTAGTAAGTTCGTTAGTTAGTTAGTTAGTAGTTAGTTAGTTAGTGAGTTAGTTAGTTAGTTAGTTAGTTTAGTTAGTTAGTTAGTTAGTTAGTTAGTTAGTTAGTTAGTTAGTTAGTTAGTTAGTTAGTTAGTTAGTAGTTAGTTAGTTAGTAGTTAGTTAGTTAGTTAGTTAGTTAGTTAGTTAGTTAGTTATTAGTTAGTTAGTTAGTTAGTTAGTTAGTTAGTTAGTTAGTTAGTTAGTTAGTTAGTTAGTTAGTAGTTAGTTAGTTAGTTAGTTAAGTTAGTTAGTTAATTAGTTAGTTAGTTAGAGTAGTTAGTTAGTAGTTAGTTAGTTAGTTAGTTAGTGTTATGAGTTTAGTTAGTTAGTTAGTTAGTTAGTTAGTTAAGTTAGTTAGTTAGTTAGTTAGTTAGTTAGTTAGTAAGTTAGTTAGTAGTTAGTAGTTAGTTAGTTAGTAGTTAGTTAGTTGTTAGTTAGTTAGTTAGTTAGTTAGTTAGGTTAGTTAGTTCTTAAGTTAGTTAGTTAGGTTAGTTTAGTTAGTTAGTTAGTTAGTAGTTAGTTAGTTAGTTAGTTAGTAGTTAGTATTTAGTTAGTTAGTAGTAGTTAGTTAGTTTAGTTAGTGTAGTTAGTAGTAGTTAGTTAGTTAGTTAGTAGTTAGTTAGTTAGTTAGTTAGTTAGTTAGTAGTTAGTTAGTTAGTTAGTTAGTTAGTTAGTTAGTTAGTAGTTAGTTAGTTAGTTAGTTAGTTAGTAGTTAGTTAGTTAGTTAGTTGTAGTTAGTTAGTAGTTAGTTAGTAGTAGTTATGTTAGTTAGTTAGTTAGTTTAGTTAGTTAGTTAGTTAGTTAGTTAGTAGTTAGTTAGTTCGGTTAGTTAGTTAGTTAGTTAGTTAGTTAGTTAGTTAGTTAGTTAGTAGTGCTGTAATATTCTACTACTTTTGATTACTCAATACTACTCAATACTTTTCGTTTGGGTACTCAATACTACTCGATACTTTTAACGGTTTTATTTTAAATTAAAAACGAGGAATTTTTCCTTTTTTTAAGTAAAGTTAGACCAGACATCACACCTCTTTTGAGACATTTTATTTTTTTAGATAGCGTCGATAAATATTTGTAACTTTTTAACTATTATTGCAGTGTTTAAATTATTTTTACATTGATTTGATATTGCTAAGAGTTGCATTTCTAATAATGATATGGTCTATATTAGATTTTAGAGCTGTATTTTTTCACATCATAGCCGTTAAATTTAAATAAGTTAAATCCATATTCAAGTCTGAAAGTATTGAGTAACTACTTTTTAGTATTGAGTACCCAAAAAATAGGGCAAATACTCGATACTCGATACCCACTACTCAATACTTTAACAGCACTATTAGTTAGTTAGTTAGTTAGTTAGTTAGTTAGTTAGTTAGTTAGTTAGTTAGTTAGTTAGTTAGTTAGTTAGTTAGTTAGTTAGTTAGTTAGTTAGTTAGTTAGTTAGTTAGTTAGTTAGTTAGTTAGTTAGTTAGTTAGTTAGTTAGTTAGTTAGTTAGTTAGTTAGTTAGTTAGTTAGTTAGTTAGTTAGTTGTTAGTTAGTTAGTTAGTTAGTTAGTTAGTTAGTTAGTTAGTTAGTTAGTTAGTTAGTTAGTTAGTTAGTTAGTTAGTTAGTTAGTTAGTTAGTTAGTTAGTTAGTTAGTTAGTTAGTTAGTTAGTTAGTTAGTTAGTTAGTTAGTTAGTTAGTTAGTTAGTTAGTTAGTTAGTTAGTTAGTTAGTTAGTTAGTTAGTTAGTTAGTTAGTTAGTTAGTTAGTTAGTTAGTTAGTTAGTTAGTTAGTTAGTTAGTTAGTTAGTTAGTTAGTTAGTTAGTTAGTTAGTTAGTTAGTTAGCTAGTTAGTTAGTTAGTTGGTTGGTTCATTTGAACTTTATATTTCGAATTCTGGTCGAAAACACAAAATTAGGATAATTTTAAGTGTTCCATCTTTATTTAAGTAAAATTTCTCATGTTTATAGCGTTTATGAGACGTTTTCCCTTTATACGGATTTCTTTAGAATCATTGAAACAAACAAGGAAAATTAAATTTTTCTTAATAAAAATCTGTTCCTACTGTCAACTTATGCACGTATAATGGTAAAAATAGATTTTTTTTACATAAAAATGTTTTAAAGTTAAAGAAATTGTTTGGGTGTATATTCTCGTGTATCTGTGTGTGTTCAAATCCAAAATGTCAAATACTTCCGTTACACATTTTATTTAACAACAAGAAAGAAATAATTTAATTTAAACATGAATTCAGACTTTAATAGAGATTTTCGTTTGAAAAATCTACAGAATTTCTTACAAATATTTGCTTACAAAAATATGCAAATATATATTAAGCAGATTTTAAAGAAATAATTTTAAAATATTTAAATTTATAAAAATGAATTAAAGCGAAATATGTTGTCAACATTTTAATACAATTTATTGAATAAAATTTTTTATTAAAACTCTTAGGTTAAATTTAGATGTTTTTCACCACACCAGCATTAAGAACATATCAATTACATTAACTTTGTTAAAATTTCAACAATGAATTTCATAATATTTGAAATGCTTGTCATCACTTTATCTGTCCGTTTTTCTTAAGTGTTTGTGTGTGGGTTTTTTTCTGTCATCCTAAATTCATTATTCATAGATTCGATTCGAGTGTGTCTAATGAAATAAGTAAACAATTTGAAAATAATCTTTTCATATCTGTTGGGGTTTTTCCCACAAAAAAAAAAAATATGAAATTTCCTAAATTTTGCTGAACTCCTTAACTTTTTTATTTGTTTTATTTTTTTGTTTATCTTCTGTGTGAGAAAGGATTTATCTGACGAAATATCCTGCAGCTATGCTCTTAGTATCATGCTAAATAAATAAAAAAATAAAAAAATCCTAGCAACCTTTGAGAAATGTATTAAATATTATTATAAAATTCTTCAAAAAAGAATAATTAATTAAATTTTAATATTAATTGTTAATAGTAAACGTCAAAATAATTATGTTCAACAAACTTTATAGCATATTTACTCTGTATGGGAAAGCTTGAGTTTATAAGCTACGATTATTCGATATAGAAAAGCTTTCTACAAAAAAGCTAAATATAATTTCTTTATACAAAGTTTGTTTCTTTAAACAAAAGCTTATTCTGACAATGAATAGATTTGTTCTAAAGTAAAGCTTTATCTTTAAAGGAAAGCTTTTTCTCATTAGCAATATATTTGCTCCAGTTTTTAAGCGATTACGTTCTTCTGAAAGCTCTTCTAGGAAAGTTCTATAAAAAATCTTTAAAACTAAATATTTTTTGTTTATTTTCCTCTGAAAACTCTTCTAGAAAAGCTTTATAAAAAGCTTAAGCTACATACATATATGCTCCACAGGAATGCTAAATAGAATTTATCTCTCTCTTTGCAGGAAAGTTTAATGTCATAAACGATAGATTTGCTTTAAAAGAAAGCTTTAATTTAAAAAAAAAAGCTTTTTTTTATTAATAATATATTTCATCTAACTATTATTATGTTTCGCCCATTAAAAGTTCCATTAAGCTATTAAGCAATGGATTTTCCTTATAAAAATACATGAGCTTATAAGCAATAGATTTCCTCCTTAGTAAATCTTTTCCTTTATATGAAAGCTTTAGTTTAAAAGCAATAGATTTCTATTAGAGGAAATCTTGGATTTCCTATGCAGGAAACCTCCTCTTTTCTATGAAAGCTTTAGCTTAAATACAATAGAGGAAAGCATGAGCTTATAAACAATAGATTTACTTAATGGTAAAGCCTTTATAGGAGTGCTTGACTTATTCTTATAAAGAAAACCTCTTCCTTTATATAAAAGCTTGAGCTTTAAACGATAGATTTCCATTACATAAAAGCTTAAGCTTACAAAGAATAGATTTAATTAAATGCAACAGAATTTAGTTATATTTCTTCTGCAGAAGGATTTTCTTTAATAAAAATGCTTGAGCTGATAACAGTATATTTCTTCTATTAATAAACTTGAGCTTTTATGTATTATACTATCTGTAAAGTAAAGAAAAGCTTGAGCTTACAAACAATAATGGTAAAGCTAAAGCTTATTAGTAATAGATTTCCTGTATAGGAATGCTTTTCTCTATTAAAAAGTTTAAGCTCAAGAGAAATTATTGAGCTTAAAAGCAACAGAATTTCATCTATAAGAAAGTTTGAGTTTTAAACGATAAATTTTAGTTAGATTTCTTCTGCAGAAGGCTTTTTTTAATAGAAATGCTTGAACTGATAGCAATATATTTCCTCTATTAAAAAACTTTTAAGTTTTTTATGTAAAGTAAAGAATGAAATTATAAATTATATCGTGTTTATAAGTATTAGAATATAAGAAATCTAGAACATAAAGCAATTGTTTTCCATTTGATAATTTATAGAAAAGCTTGATATATAGAATAGATTTTCTCTATAGGAAAGCTAAAATTATTTCCTTCTGAGGAAAACCTTTCTCTATAAACTAAGCTAAAAAAACTAAGCTTATAAGTGGCAGATCTATAGAAAAGCTTCTATAAGAAGCAATTATAGGTAATAGATTTTCTATATAAGAAAGCTTTACTTTATATAGTATATAGAAAGCTATTTTTTTACATGAAAGTTTAAAAATTTCATAAAAATTGGTTCTATAAAACTTTGATAATGGATTATGAATAATACCCATAATCTATAAATGTACCCTATAGAAAAGCTTTAACTTTAAAGCGGTATATATTCTCTAATGGAAATCTAAAGCTTTTGACCTATAAATAAGCTTTAGGTAAATATTTTATTCTCTAATGGAATTCTATAAAACTTTGATAATGGATTATGAATAATACCCATAATCTATAAATGTACCCTATAGAAAAGCTTTAACTTTAAAGCGGTATATATTCTCTAATGGAAAGCTATAACACTTTTGACCTATAAATAAGCTTTAGGTAAATATTTTATTCTCTAATGGAATTCTATAAAACTTTGATAATGGATTATGAATAATACTCATAATCTATAAATGTACCCTATAGAAAAGCTTTAACTTTAAAGAGGTATATATTCTCTAATGGAAAGCTTTAAAGCTTTTGACCTGTAAATAAGCTATAAGGAAAAAACATATTTAATGCTCTAATAGAAAGCTATAAAGCTTTTGGCCTATAAATAAGCTTTAGCTAAATATTTAATGCCAAAAAACACTTTATTTACCCATGTGATAGATATCAGATGTTATAGAAAAGCTTGATATAACTGTGGGAAACTTTAGCGATAGATTTATTTATTAATGATAGCTTTACTGTATAGGAAATCTTATTATATTGGCGACAAATTTCCTAGACTCATATGAAAATTTAAGAAAAAGTTTAGTATATGATAGCTTGTGCTTTTAGCTAGATGTTATCTCTATAAAGAAAATTTATAAACAAAACAAATTTATTTAAATTCTATTTACCAGGTATTTAGTATTTAATTTCCTTATTAGAATTATTTACAAACTTAATAATTAACTCATCAATTATGTGGCTATATACTACAGCATTTGGTTGCAAGTCCATTGCAACAGAGACAGGCATCTAAAGCGTGCAACAGGTGGTTAAAATACCACAAATTATTCAATTATTACTGTGTTAAACAATTTGCAGTATTTAATAAATACATATGTATGCAGATAAAATTAACTTAATATTATGCTAAATAAATATTAAAATTTCTAAACATTTAAAGTTGTTTGAAAATGATCTTATTCATTTTCCTAATAATTTAAACTAATTAAATCAATTATGTTATATTATTTGGAAAAAAATGTTTCTTAACATAAGTTAGCATTTCCCACAGGAAAAAAAATTTATTAATAAAAATATTTTCATGACAGGAAACTGAATCTGTCATTGTTGTAATTTGAAGAATTTTACATAAGTTTGTTATTACTAAATATTTGCTCGAGTTTGTAATTAAATATTATTATAAAAAAAAAAAACATTTTCCTGTTTTCAATATTTAGTTGCTAAGTGAAAACGAGATTAATAACCTTTCAACTTTAAGCTATTAAAATGTTTAACAAATAATTTCAATTTATTTAAGTAAAAAACTCTGTAAATAAAATAATTCCACCAGAAATAATCTACAACTCTTAGACAAAATATGTATATTTGTATAAAATTATCTAAAAATATAACAGTTGTTTATTTATTTGTAGCTGGAAGATATAATATTTAATTAATCACAAGTCATGCATCGTTCAGACATTTTCACACTTCATTAACTATAATACACAAATATCTTAATTACATACTAACAAAAAAATAATACATTTTTTCATTTCCTTATTCCTAGAAATGCTCAGATTCAATTGTATCTAATAAGGAGACATTTCATACATTTGCTAGAACATTGGCCCCAGCTTCTAAGGTAAGTTTTTTTTTTGATGATAACAAAATAAAGATATTAGAAAATTTATTTGTTAATGTAGTAGGCTTTATATAAGACATGGTGCAAATTTTAAAGCGTCCAAAAAAAAATAATATTTTTTTATGTGGGTCTTGTATAGTATTTAGATTCGATTTACTTAGCTATATGTGTCCCCCGTCTCTTTATACAGGTCAACTTTGTCCCCAGAACATAGACTATTAAAAATATCAATGTGCAAGTTACAGGTAACTAAATTAAAAACTAAATCTTACTAGGTTTCTTTTTCGATATCGAATAGCATCGTCTAAAAAAAGGAATATTAAGATCAATTTGACTCGATCACGTATGCCGTAATTCAGTCCTTGTTATACCCTACGCTACTATAGTGAGGAGGATATTATGAGTTTGTGCTGATAGTTGTAACACCCACAAATATTGGTCCCATCATAAAGTATACCAATTGGCTAAGAATTGTCTGTCTGTCCGCCTGTCCGTCTGTATGTATATGTAAATTCTCTTCTTTTGACCCATGGAACAAGCCTATTGAAATCGGTTCTATATTCCGCATAGCCGCCATACAACCGTATCTCCTAATAGGTCTTTTGAGCGCACAGTTATGACTGAGTTCAGAAAATGACTGAAATGGATCATATAGACGGCCATTCCCGTTAGTTAGTTAGTTAGTTAGTTAGTTAGTTAGTTAGTTAGTTAGTTAGGTAGTTAGTTAGGTAGTTAGTTAGTTAGTTAGTTAGTTAGTTAGTTAGTTAGATAGTTAGTTAGTTAGTTAGTTAGTTAGTTAGTTAGTTAGTTAGTTAGTTAGTTAGTTAGTTAGTTAGTTAGTTAGTTAGTTAGTTAGTTAGTTAGTTAGTTAGTAGTTAGTTAGTTAGTTAGTTAGTTAGTTAGTTAGTTAGTTAGTTAGTTAGTAGTTAGTTAGTTAGTAGTAGTAGTTAGTTAGTTAGTTAGTTAGTTAGTTAGTTAGTTAGTTAGTTAGTTAGTTAGTTAGTAGTTAGTTAGTTCGTTAGTTAGTTAGTTAGTTAGTTAGTTAGTTAGTTAGTTAGTTAGTTAGTTAGTTAGTTAGTTAGTTAGTTAGTTAGTTAGTTAGTTAGTTAGTTAGTTAGTTAGTTAGTTAGTTAGTTAGTTAGTTAGTTAGTTAGTTAGTTAGTTAGTTAGTAGTTAGTTAGTTAGTTAGTGTAGTTAGTTAGTTAGTTAGTAGTTAGTTAGTTAGTTAGTTAGTTAGTTAGTTAGTTAGTTAGTTAGTTAGTTAGTTAGTTAGTTAGTTAGTTAGTTAGTAGTTAGTTAGTTAGTTAGTTAGTTAGTTAGTAGTTAGTTAGTTAGTAGTAGTTAGTTAGTTAGTTAGTTAGTTAGTTAGTTAGTAGTTAGTTAGTTAGTTAGTTAGTTAGTTAGTTAGTAGTTAGTTAGTTAGTTAGTTAGTTAGTTAGTTAGTTAGTTAGTTAGTTAGTTAGTTAGTTAGTTAGTAGTTAGTTAGTTAGTTAGTTAGTTAGTTAGTTAGTTAGTTAGTTAGTTAGTTAGTTAGTTAGTTAGTTAGTTAGTTAGTTAGTTAGTTAGTTAGTTAGTAGTTAGTTAGTTAGTTAGTTAGTTAGTTAGTTAGTTAGTTAGTTAGTTAGTTAGTTAGTTAGTTAGTTAGTTAGTTAGTTAGTTAGTTAGTTAGTTAGTTAGTTAGTTAGTTAGTTAGTAGTTAGTTAGTTAGTAGTTAGTTAGTTAGTTAGTTAGTTAGTTAGTTAGTTAGTTAGTTAGTTAGTTAGTTAGTTAGTTAGTTAGTTAGTTAGTTAGTTAGTTAGTTAGTTAGTTAGTTAGTTAGTTAGTTAGTTAGTTAGTTAGTTAGTTAGTTAGTTAGTTAGTAGTTAGTAGTTAGTTAGTAGTTAGTTAGTTAGTTAGTTAGTTAGTTAGTTAGTTAGTAGTTAGTTAGTTAGTTAGTTAGTTAGTTAGTTAGTTAGTTAGTTAGTTAGTTAGTTAGTTAGTTAGTTAGTTAGTTAGTTAGTTAGTTAGTTAGTTAGTTAGTTAGTTAGTTAGTTAGTTAGTTAGTTAGTTAGTAGTTAGTTAGTTAGTTAGTTAGTTAGTTAGTTAGTTAGTTAGTTAGTTAGTTAGTAGTTAGTTAGTTAGTTAGTTAGTTAGTTAGTTAGTTAGTTAGTTAGTTAGTTAGTTAGTTAGTTAGTTAGTTAGTTAGTTAGTTAGTTAGTTAGTTAGTTAGTTAGTTAGTTAGTTAGTTAGTTAGTTAGTTAGTTAGTTAGTTAGTTAGTTAGTTAGTTAGTTAGTTAGTTAGTTAGTTAGTTAGTTAGTTAGTTAGTAGTTAGTTAGTTAGTTAGTTAGTTAGTTAGTTAGTTAGTTAGTTAGTTAGTTAGTTAGTTAGTTAGTTAGTTAGTTAGTTAGTTAGTTAGTTAGTTAGTTAGTTAGTTAGTTAGTTAGTTAGTTAGTTAGTTAGTTAGTTAGTTAGTTAGTTAGTTAGTTAGTTAGTTAGTTAGTTAGTTAGTTAGTTAGTTAGTTAGTTAGTAGTTAGTTAGTTAGTTAGTTAGTTAGTTAGTTAGTTAGTTAGTTAGTTAGTTAGTTAGTTAGTTAGTTAGTTAGTTAGTTAGTTAGTTAGTTAGTTAGTTAGTTAGTTAGTTAGTTAGTTAGTTAGTTAGTTAGTTAGTTAGTTAGTTAGTTAGTTAGTTAGTTAGTTAGTTAGTTAGTTAGTTAGTTAGTTAGTTAGTTAGTTAGTTAGTTAGTTAGTTAGTTAGTTAGTTAGTTAGTTAGTTAGTTAGTTAGTTAGTTAGTTAGTTAGTTAGTTAGTTAGTTAGTTAGTTAGTTAGTAGTTAGTTAGTTAGTTAGTTAGTTAGTTAGTTAGTTAGTTAGTTAGTTAGTAGTTAGTTAGTTAGTTAGTTAGTTAGTTAGTTAGTTAGTTAGTTAGTTAGTTAGTTAGTTAGTTAGTTAGTTAGTTAGTTAGTAGTTAGTAGTTAGTTAGTTAGTTAGTTAGTTAGTTAGTTAGTTAGTTAGTTAGTTAGTTAGTTAGT
>NW_023996469.1:0-39372 GCF_015586225.1 Lucilia sericata | reverse complement strand
CATTATTTCACCTATTCTCCATACAACTGAACCCCCGAAAAGGACTTCTACGCTCAAAATTATGTACAATATAAATGTATATCGATGAAAGTTCGCACAGCTAAGTTTTATATAAGCCTTGATAACCTTGCCGAATTTCGAAATTATCGGACTTCATTTGACCCTAGCCCCCTTCAGAAGAAGTGACTTGAATATCCGCAATTCATTTATTAACACTGTTATTGCAATGAAATTTAGCACAGACAAATTATATAAATACAAATCTCTCAGCCCATCTGGATCGGTCCACATTCGCTCCTATCAATCGAAATCAAGGTAATATTCAAGAAAAATTGCTTTATTATGGAAAATATATCACATCTAATATTCATAAATGGTGTAGGGTATCAAATGGTCGGCCACGCCCGACTAGACTTTCTTACTTGTTTTTTTTACAAATTGTCCCATTATTTTTGTCTTGTGCAGGCCTTTAATATACAATAAGTATGTACGTACTAATACTTTTGTTCCACCATGTGTTTCCTTATTGAAGCTAATGAAAAAAGAACAAAAAAAGAACACATGTTCCATGGAGTCGGATCAACAACAGCATTGTTTTTGTATTTTATTCATTGGAACAGTAATTATGTGTTTATTTAAAAGTTGGTAATATAGAAAAAAAAAACACCCCGGAAGGTAGGTATAAGACGACGAAGTTTATGAAATATATTCTCGTAAAGTTAATAGGTGGAAATTTATAAGTGTAATTTCTGAATTCGTTAATATTAGGAGGGGTACAGATATTTCATAAGAAAATTACAATAGAAAATTTGTATTCCAGTACAAGTCTTAAAAAAAGTAGGTTCCAATAAAAGTTGTATACTAATTTTAAAGATATTTAAATTTTACAAAACATGCTTTAAAATTCGGTTATGTTTGACCACCTTCAGTACTGTTTACACTTCAGACATGCTGAACAAAATATTTTACATATGCTGAATTGTTTGAAGTATTACATTGGAGCCATGTGTACTACTTCATCCAAAACTCTGGAAAGGTTGCTAGATATTCCACCCATTGAAACATATTTAAGATATGAGGGGGCGCTTACAGCCGAACGGCTCTACCACCGCTTACCTAAACATAACTCAAGCTTCCAGGCAGAAGTACGAGCAATAACGGAATGTGCAAATTGGATTAGACAGCGCTTAATATATTTACCGACAGGCAGAAGGCAATTAGGCAGAAGGCAATATTCTCCCAGAGGTAAGGTTCACATCATATGTGTACCAGGCCACTCGGGAATAGTCGCAACGAAAGGCCGAATGTAATAGCTTTAAAGGAAAGGGAGCTCCAGGTAGTTAACCTGACGAACACAAAACCTTTCGACGCAACAAAAGCTGAATTAAAAATATTGATGAGAGAATCCCTTAAGGCCTCTTGGACTAATGAACCAGTTGGTAGAACCACAAAGATCCTATGGGGTGACCCTATCGGGATCAAGACGAGAAATCTTGTCAAAATGTGCAAGTCTGAGATTAGTATGGTACGTATTCTGAGTGGACACACAGGATTACGAGCACATCTATACAACATTGGACGTGACAATTCTGATGAATGTAGAGTACTTTCTTTGTCACTGTCAGGCATTCGTCGAAGTTAGATGGAAGTATCTTGGAAGTGATGTAATTCCGGAAATAACATTCCTGACTAACACTGATTGCAAAATTCTTAGGAATTTCATCCAGGAAACTGAGTTTCTGAACATTGAAAAATAAGTCATTCTGTGAAAAAAAATTTCTCATGAAAAGAGGCACACAACAGGCCTGATAGTGGCCTATGTGTATTTCTTCGGATTTGATGTAGTACACATCCTCCTATCAACCTAACCTAACATCAACACAAACATATAAAAACCATATAAATATTCATGTAAAGTTAATTACATAGCATTTTGCATTCCCACTGTACATACAAGCATAAATAAGTGTTGACATGTGAAATAAATTGTATTTCTTAAGTTCAATGACAACATAAACATTAAAATATTACACTCACATACTTACTACCTACATACATATGTACATACTTACATACATCCACATTCATCCACTTTAACATTATTATTTTTGTATTATTAAACGAATAGACAGAAGACAAAGGAATAAACGTAAACGAAAGTTAAAATGAAAATGGAAGCTAAATCGACTACAGAAGCTAATTCAGTAACAAAATTTAATGGGCTTCTGTAAATCAAATTAATTTCTACAGACAACAAATTGTTACACATTCATTTATTTTCTACTTACATCATGCAACGTGTACTCGTGCAATACAACAAAACACGCACACAATAAGTGTAAAACAAATGGGAGAGTATATTCGAACATGGTCGACTATATTATATTTGAAAACGATTTATGCGGTTTATATGATTCTCGGAAGTAGACCTTATGTGGAAGTGCTATGTCGAATTATGGATTGATTGTTGTACAAACAAAACGTGTACAAATTTAAATTAATTCGTTATGAAGTTGAATATCAGGTGATTTTCGGAAATGGTCCCTATATAGGAGCTACGAACAATTATGAGTCAATCATCACTAGAGGACCGATTTCAATAGACTTAGTCCTTAAAGAAATCTTTATACCAACGATATAAATCGATTCAAAGTGATTCGGTCCAGATTGTTTTTCACTAAAATGAATTGCAGAGCTTTATATCTGTAGTTAACAAACAGCAGACCAAACACCTAATATTCTCCCCACAATAGTGATGTAGGGTATTAAAACAAGTGACTTGAAATTGATTACTTCGATGTTTTAATAAGTGTTAATTTCTGTAATATCATGTGTGCGTGGGTGGGAGTGTTAATGTCATGAAAAACGTTTAGAAAATGTTACTATTGCCTTAAGGAAACAAAACACTCTACTCTGAGGTTGAATGTTTAATGTATATATTTCAGACACCCAGGAAAGTAACTTGGTTGGTTGTTTTTTTTTTTTTTCGTATAATAAAAATTATTTATTAATCGCACGTTAAATTCATTGTCATTCATTTTGTTCACTTGGTGCTTATTTATTTTCAGACCCAAAAGAAAAAACCGTTACAATTTGTCAAAGTTAGTTAGAACTCAACAATCAACTAAAAGACTGACTAAAATTTTAATTTTAGAAAAATTATGTTAATAAGCTATTACATTGCAACTAATTTGTTAGCAATTAACCCAAATGTGTTGGAAGAATTTCATTGTGGTCTTACCTTAAGCACGGCATTTGTTTTCACACCCAAATTTGCAAAATGAAGTTGTTAG
Source organism: Lucilia sericata (assembly GCF_015586225.1). Lineage (NCBI taxonomy): Eukaryota > Metazoa > Arthropoda > Insecta > Diptera > Calliphoridae > Lucilia > Lucilia sericata. The sequence continues at coordinate 36,079 of NW_023996469.1, read as the reverse complement.
TGTAATACAAAAAGTTAATTAGATTAAATTTTAGAAATACATAATTGTGCAATTTGTTCTAACTACACTATTGATTATCATTAAGTTCAGACCCAGATAAATCACCAAGTTTGGATATAAAGTTACTGCCAAAGAAATTGTTTCTCTTAGAGCTGGTCATATCATTTTCCTAACTTTACAATTGCCGACATTATTCATTGAAGGAGAGCTGAAGCTGACTACCACTCAATGTCTAGTTATTACTTACATCATCCTCGATATATCTCGCCTATTTCGGGTTATAAGGTGTCTTGTAAGTTCTTTTCATTAAAAGGTCACAATAACTTGGCCCCTCTACATGTGCCTATTCTATCTACATATATATAGCCCTGGAATAAAATCTGGGGATATTGCTTTTTATAGAACCTAACGTAGTTGCTACTAAACGTCGTTGGCGATATCCAGAGCTAGTTCTCTTTAGCTCTCTTGCATTGTCTGACTAAGAGGGAAGTGGAAGTATAAGTGTTTAGTGAAAGATATACCGCTTAGCTATCGACATTAATTCCAATAGTTCATATTGAGATCATATTATAGCAAATAGGCTGATATCGCAACTATTTCAGTCGGATAAACACTACAGTTATTGGCCCTCCCGGGGTATGTTTTCTTGATGGAAGACCCTCATCTTGGTGTATTGCAATCCCGGGGTAAAGAGGTGCTACCAGTACCTCTAGTTTGCCGAGAGATCATATAGTAACAAACAAGCTGATATTTCAACTATTTCAGCCTAACAAACACTACAGTTGTTGGTCCTCCCGGGGCATGTTTCCTTGATGAAAGACCCTCATTTTGGTGTATTGCAATCCCGGTGTAAAGAGGTGCTACAAGTACCTCTAGTCTGCGGGACTATAAACTGGTGATGACATTTCACTCCCTGACTAGACCTTGGATGTTTTTACATGGGGTCTAATCAGAGCACCACATAATCTGGTACTGCGGGTGGCGAGTTGCCTACAGGACTTGTCCTGACTTGTCAGTTGGTTGAGGTTCCTTCGGGATCCACGTAGTGGCTGTGGTTTAAACCCAAATTCGCGGGAAGGGAGGTGCTTGGTTCAAAGATTGATACACGGTAAAATATAAATTTTCAGGATAAGCTCCCAGTTTCTAGGAGCGCTACAAACCACAGAGCAAGGGTGTGGATTAATAAAATGTTGGACTTGAGCTGATAATGCAAATATTAGGTATGTGATGGAGTAAGATGTACCATTTGGATACTTGTATCTGATGGACGAGAGGGATTCTGAGTTGTATCTGTGAAGATGTCGGAATGACGGAAGGATTGACGGTTGAAATTTTGGTGAAATTGGTTGAGATGTTTTGAGATGTAATACCTTAATCTTTAATTTATCAGCGATTTTCCTTCATGCTCAACTTATCACACGGTAGGTCCTTGTGGCCACTGAAATAAGTCTGGCTAATTAAATATGTTTCGGACTACCAATTACCTAGCCTTCGACATTAACTACAGTTGTTGGGAATATTCTGTGATATACTTATCGCTGCGATAAGTATATCTTCTTTCCAAAAAAAAGGACCATCTGTAAAGATTCCGGTGGTAAATTCGTTCAGTATGTTATCCCTACACGACTCTTTCTGAAGGAACTCTTTCAAACTCTGTGTGTGGGGTTATATAGTCGGATGTTTAGTTCTAGATTGGTGGCAGTAAGGTTGAGATTTTAGCATGTCCATATGTTCTTGATCTCTAACTTCGGTTGAGTTAAGCCTCACTGAGTTTCAGATAGGTGTGGCCTTTATATGAAGATCTATAGGTAGGATGTGCAGTATAGTGTTCAGAGCTACTGATGGACTGGATTAAAGGTAAAAAGGTATGCATTCGGATACTTGTATCTGATGGACGAGAGGCATCTTGAGTTGTATCTGTGGATATGTCGGAATGACAGAAGGAGTTACGGTTGAAATGTTGGTGAAATTGGTTGAGACGTTGTGAAGCTGTAATACCTTAATCTTTAATTTATCGGCGATTTTCCTTCATGCTCAACTTATCACATGGTAGGCCATTCAAATAAGTCTGGCTAATTATATATAGATCCGTGTTTCGGACTACCAATTACGTCCCCTAGGCGCTGTTGCCAACAGTTGTGTGGTTGGGCGACTTTAAGAGGTCCAGGAATGCACTGAGGGTGGGTCTTTAGATGATGAGAATGTTTGCAGGGACAGAACATTCATTGCAGAACAGTCATTGCAAAAGTTCAGCTAGAGGTTGAAAATACCACCATGAAGTAGGCCAAACACGACAGGTGTTCACGTAAAGCACTTCGACATTAACTACAGTTGTTGGTATTCCTACAATAAATGGTCCACGGGACACCCTAATGTACAATATATACATATATGCATTATACTTATGTTTGTATTTCCAACTAGCTATACCTAGTGTGCTTCGCCAATTTTTCCGAATTTAATTAATATGTGAGGGACCAATCCCCCCATTGAAAGTCCGCCAATATTTCTCTAAATGTCAAAGTTCTTCATGTAAAATTTGAAGATTCTAGCTTCTACAGTATCTCAGATATACAAATGTTTCTATATGATTCATATGGGGGTTCCAAGCCACCCCCTGATGAAAGACCGCTTTTTTCCCCCAAGACCCTCATTTTGGTGTATTGCAATCCCGGTGTAAAGAGGTGCTACAAGTACCTCTAGTCTGCGGGACTATAAACTGGTGATGACATTTCACTCCCTGACTAGACCTTGGATGTTTTTACATGGGGTCTAATCAGAGCACCACATAATCTGGTACTGCGGGTGGCGAGTTGCCTACAGGACTTGTCCTGACTAGTCAGTTGGTTGAGGTTCCTTCGGGATCCACGTAGTGGCTGTGGTTTAAACCCAAATTCGCGGGAAGGGAGGTGCTTGGTTCAAAGATTGATACACGGTAAAATATAAATTTTCAGGATAAGCTTCCAGTTTCTAGGAGCGCTACAAACCACAGAGCAAGGGTGTGGATTAATAAAATGTTGGACTTGAGCTGATAATGCAAATATTAGGTATGTGATGGAGTAAGATGTACCATTTGGATACTTGTATCTGATGGACGAGAGGGATTCTGAGTTGTATCTGTGAAGATGTCGGAATGACGGAAGGATTGACGGTTGAAATTTTGGTGAAATTGGTTGAGATGTTTTGAGATGTAATACCTTAATCTTTAATTTATCAGCGATTTTCCTTCATGCTCAACTTATCACACGGTAGGTCCTTGTGGCCACTGAAATAAGTCTGGCTAATTAAATATGTTTCGGACTACCAATTACCTAGCCTTCGACATTAACTACAGTTGTTGGGAATATTCTGTGATATACTTATCGCTGCGATAAGTATATCTTCTTTCCAAAAAAAAGGACCATCTGTAAAGATTCCGGTGGTAAATTCGTTCAGTATGTTATCCCTACACGACTCTTTCTGAAGGAACTCTTTCAAACTCTGTGTGTGGGGTTATATAGTCGGATGTTTAGTTCTAGATTGGTGGCAGTAAGGTTGAGATTTTAGCATGTCCATATGTTCTTGATCTCTAACTTCGGTTGAGTTAAGCCTCACTGAGTTTCAGATAGGTGTGGCCTTTATATGAAGATCTATAGGTAGGATGTGCAGTATAGTGTTCAGAGCTACTGATGGACTGGATTAAAGGTAAAAAGGTATGCATTCGGATACTTGTATCTGATGGACGAGAGGCATCTTGAGTTGTATCTGTGGATATGTCGGAATGACAGAAGGAGTTACGGTTGAAATGTTGGTGAAATTGGTTGAGACGTTGTGAAGCTGTAATACCTTAATCTTTAATTTATCGGCGATTTTCCTTCATGCTCAACTTATCACATGGTAGGCCATTCAAATAAGTCTGGCTAATTATATATAGATCCGTGTTTCGGACTACCAATTACGTCCCCTAGGCGCTGTTGCCAACAGTTGTGTGGTTGGGCGACTTTAAGAGGTCCAGGAATGCACTGAGGGTGGGTCTTTAGATGATGAGAATGTTTGCAGGGACAGAACATTCATTGCAGAACAGTCATTGCAAAAGTTCAGCTAGAGGTTGAAAAATACCACCATGAAATAGGCCAAACACGACAGGTGTTCACGTAAAGCACTTCGACATTAACTACAGTTGTTGGTATTCCTACAATAAATGGTCCACGGGACACCCTAATGTACAATATATACATATATGCATTATACTTATGTTTGTATTTCCAACTAGCTATACCTAGTGTGCTTCGCCAATTTTTCCGAATTTAATTAATATGTGAGGGACCAATCCCCCCATTGAAAGTCCGCCAATATTTCTCTAAATGTCAAAGTTCTTCATGTAAAATTTGAAGATTCTAGCTTCTACAGTATCTCAGATATACAAATGTTTCTATATGATTCATATGGGGGTTCCAAGCCACCCCCTGATGAAAGACCGCTTTTTTCCCCCAAAATGTTCAGATGAATATGAAAGTCCCTTTTGCAAAATTTTAGGAATCTAGTTCTATTAGTTTCTTAGATAAAATATTTTGTTGTATTTAATTCATATGGGAGGTGCCGCTCCCCTCATTGGTAGTCCGCCAATTTATTACCCAAAATATTTCCATGGATGCTAAAGTTCTTCTTGCAAAATTGAAAGCTTTTAACTCTAATAGTTTCCAAGATCAACGAATTTGTGTATTTAATTAAGGAGGTACCACGCCCCTGCTGCTAGTCCGCCCACTTTTTGTCCTAACTAATCACATTGAGACTTATTTGGCTCCGACCAAATTTGAGGGCTCTAACTGTTACACTTTCCGAGATATACTGATTTAATATTTTCTTAATATGGAAGGTGCCACGTCCACTATAGTCATTCCGTCCATTTTGTCAAAAAATATTCTTATGGATGTCAAAGTTGTCCGTGCAAAATTTGAGAACTCTAATTGTACCAGTTTCCAAGATATATGACTCGCCTACTTGAAATTTTAAAATAAAAAGTAGCCTATAGTTCCTTCCAGATATACAGGAAAATTGGTCCAGCCGTTTAGCCGTCTATAGACTTCAAACAAACAAACCCACAAACAAATAAACACACATTCATTTTTATATATATAAGCTTTTCAACAATATATTCATAATTATTTTCTGTGTAAATTATTACAACTGCGATGACATAAACCATCATGACAGCGTCAATAGGGACTACTACTACAATGAATACATATAGTAAAAGCTTTTAAACATTAAAATTTACGTGATTGTGTGCTGGAAAATGCCGTGCACTTATATTAAACTAAATACATATTATAAAGAAATAGTTTTAACGAATAACTGACTGGCACACCACTGCAATGCGCCGGAAAGTCTTTAAAAGCCATAAAGGATGCAATTTCGTTCAATGTGTTGGTATTTTATATACAAATGAATTTTTTTGTTACATATTTTCATTTTATTTAGTTGAATACATTCATAAGGATGTCTCTTTCTATGAGTAGACTTAATTGCAGTTGAAAAAGTGTTTGAGTGTAAAAGGACATTTTAAGGAGAAATAGTTACTTTGTTATTCTGAGGAAAATTATTTTTGTATAGTAGCAAATTGCAATACTTACGACAAGTTTTTTATTTGAAATGCAATGTATTTCCAATTGTCGGCTATATTTACTATCTTCCAAATTATTTAGTATTGAAATAGTCCTCAATATTAATCATACACCTTTCGATTTTTCGGCTAAATTTAGTGTTTTCCAAATTATTTAGTATTGAAATTTTTAATTGTATTCATTCACTATCAGTATCCTCAGACTCCTCAGATTCTTCTGATTCCTCTAAAATACCATAAATTCGTACCGCCTTTACATCACCCACAGTAAGAGTTGTTGTAAGTTCATTGTCTGTGTATTCTCGTATAATTTTAGTTGCTTTCAAGCCCTCTGCTTGCTGTTTTTGTACGAAAACATTATCTTCTAAATGACAAATTGTTTTTACCACACGATTATCCAAAGTTATCTCGGTAAATTCTTTATTCATTTCAAAATTGATACTGCAGCTATGATAAGGAGTTTCTAGGGTAAATGTATAGATATTATCGTCATTTCGCTGCAATTCACATTGGGATACTAAAGTGTTGCCCATCTTGCGTAGGGTCAAACCAACACCCAATTCTTTCATGTAAGCATCGAAATTTTCACTTTTCTTTAGTATGTATTTTTGTCCAAGAAAATTATCTATCATTTTAGGTAATACCAGGGAGTTTAGAGGAAGACTGACCCAAAAATTTTTCGATTAGGAAATTTTGATTAATTTTTATGATAGATTTTTATAAAATTTTAAAATAAAATAACAAAAAAATTATATTTTTATTGACATCTTTAATCAAGTATTATTTTATTTCAAAGCTAATCGATAGTAAAGGGCCAAATAGACGACACAAGCGGCTTGACAAACATACCAATATTTTACGTTTGTGCAAGCCTGTTGTGTAGTGCATGAAGGTGTTTCGTGTTTGTGCAAATTCTTGCGGTTTGTTTTTACAAAAATCAAAACATTTTGATTTTGTGAGGGACACCTAAATATCAATACTTTCTCAATGTATTTCTTTCATGTTGTTCATAGGTCTAATGCTTGTTATATCCGAGAGATCTCAGAAATCAGGTAGAAAATTTTGCAAATTCAGGCTCTTTAATCGTATTCTTCAATATGTAAATGAAGCGGATTGTTTCCCAAGATCTTACATTGCCTCAGTGTTTCTTTCTCTCTTCGTACTTTCTAAATAAATATTTGTTCAACTTATTTTCCAGGATAATTACATGTATTCATTATGGGAACAGAATTATGTATATAAGACAAGGTTTGGGTCCTCATGATTTACATTTTCATTACGATTAGGTATTATTATACCCACCATCAAAAAAGATGGAATTTTGCACAAATGTTGGAAATGGACAATATTGGTCCATGCGTTCGCATTGCCCCCATACAAGTGTCTCCCTGGAAGATTAGTTAGTTAGTTAGTAGTTAGTTAGTTAGTTAGTAGTTAGTTAGTTAGTTAGTTAGTTAGTTAGTTAGTTAGTTAGTTAGTTAGTTAGTTAGTAGTTAGTTAGTTAGTTAGTTAGTTAGTTAGTTAGTTAGTTAGTTAGTTAGTTAGTTAGTTAGTTAGTTAGTTAGTTAGTTAGTTAGTTAGTTAGTTAGTTAGTTAGTTAGTTAGTTAGTTAGTTAGTTAGTTAGTAGTTAGTTAGTTAGTTAGTTAGTTAGTAGTTAGTTAGTTAGTTAGTTAGTTAGTTAGTTAGTTAGTTAGTTAGTTAGTTAGTTAGTTAGTTAGTTAGTTAGTTAGTTAGTTAGTTAGTTAGTTAGTAGTTAGTTAGTTAGTTAGTTAGTTAGTAGTTAGTTAGTTAGTAGTTAGTTAGTTAGTTAGTTAGTTTAGTTAGTTAGTTAGTTAGTTAGTTAGTTAGTTAGTTAGTTAGTTAGTTAGTTAGTAGTTAGTTAGTTAGTTAGTTAGTTAGTTAGTTAGTTAGTTAGTTAGTTAGTTAGTTAGTTAGTTAGTTAGTTAGTTAGTTAGTTAGTTAGTTAGTTAGTTAGTTAGTAGTTAGTTAGTTAGTTAGTTAGTTAGTAGTTAGTTAGTTAGTTAGTTAGTTAGTTAGTAGTTAGTTAGTTAGTTAGTAGTTAGTAGTAGTTAGTTAGTTAGTTAGTTAGTAGTTAGTAGTTAGTTAGTTAGTTAGTTAGTAGTTAGTTAGTTAGTTAGTTAGTTAGTTAGTTAGTTAGTTAGTTAGTTAGTTAGTTAGTTAGTTAGTTAGTTAGTAGTTAGTTAGTTAGTTAGTTAGTAGTTAGTTAGTAGTTAGTAGTTAGTTAGTTAGTTAGTTAGTTAGTTAGTTAGTTAGTTAGTTAGTTAGTTAGTTAAAATCACCCTAATACACACACATGAGCACATATTACATACATATGTATGGTTAGTTAGTTAGTTAGTTAGTAAGTAGTTAGTTAGTTAGTTAGTTAGTTACTCGTCTCTGAAACACACTTTACCCTAAAGAATTGTTTCAGAATTAATGGATACTACACTTACGATACAAAACATCCAAGTGGCAGAGCCTGTGGTGGAACAGCCATTTTAGTGAGAAAAAATATTAGACATTTCCCAATGCCAGAATACAAAAAGGACCATATCCAGGCCACCTCTATAAATATACCTGATAGTCGAGTTACAATATCTTCAATATATTGTCCTCCTAGGTATAATGTTAATCGAGAGCAGTTTCTCGAATACTTTAAAACTCTTGGCCCAAGATTCATAGCAGCTGGTGATTATAATGCAAAACATACATTTTGGGGCTCTCGCCTCATTACTCCCAAAGGCAGACAATTGCTAGAAGCAATATCGTACAACAGACTAGATGCCATATCTAGTGGCCAACCTACCTATTGGCCTACAGACCTCAATAAGATTCCCGATCTAATTGACTTTGCTGTAATCAAAAATATAAAACGAGAATTTATTTCAGTGATCCCTTCATTGGACCTCTCGTCAGACCACTCGCCTACAATTTTAACGTTATTAGAAACCCCAAATAAATTGGAAAACTATTGTTCTTGTTTCCCTAACAAGAAAACGAACTGGTTAAAGTATAAAATGTATGTTAGCTCACACCTGCCACAAAACATTTCATTGAAGAATGACCATGAAATACAATTCGCTGTCGATATATTTACGGATATCTTACAAGATGCTGTCAAAGTGTCTACACCCCCAGTCACCTTGGGAGACTTCAAAAATCGAAATGTCCTAGGAACATTGAGTCTCTTATTAAAGAAAAGAGAACACTCAGACGTCAATGGCAACAATCACGATCTCCAAACATAAAGGTTAAACTTAATCAGTGCCAAAGAAGACTTCGCATCGCTTTTAAAGGATAATAAGGAATCTAATCTGAGAAATTATCTCAAAAACTTAGACCCTACTAAGAAAACAGAATATAGTCTCTGGAAAGCTGTTTAAAAATATGCAGTGCCCTATTGCATATGAGTCACCTATACGCCTTCAGAATGGTCAATGGGCAAGAAATACGTCAGAAAAAATTGAAGCATTCGCCAATCACTTGGAGAATGTGTTTACTCAAAATGATACAGATTCTTCTATTAGTGCTAACATTATAAATAATGTGGTTCCACACCCAATAAAATTCCGGTTCTCTACCGTGAAGATGACAATCAAAGGTCTAAAGGCAGGAAAATCACCTGGTATAGATAAAATTACTACCACGATGATAAGTAACCTGCCCAATTCAGCACTGAGAATTATTTTGTTCATCTTTAACTCGATGCTACGTATTGGATACTTCCCTAACTCATGGAAAGTATCCGAGATTGTTATGATACCAAAACCGGGGAAAGATGTCACTCAAGTGACATCATACCGTCCCATTAGCCTGTTGTCTTTATTCTCAAAACTTTTTGAAAAGTTATTGCTTGAAAGCCTTTTAGTACACTTTAACGATAATTGCATTATTCCTGGCCATCAGTTTGGTTTCAGAAGAAAGCACAGCACTATCGAACAGGTACATCGAATAACAACTCTTATTCGAAAGGCCTTCGAGAGCAAGCAATATTGCTCTGCATTATTCATAGATATTTCTCAAGCTTTTGATAAAGTCTGGCACGATGGACTAATACACAAAATTATCACATTACTACCTGCGAATGTTCACAAACTGCTTAAAAATTACATATATGAAAGATCTTTTCAAATCAGATCTAAAGATGTGATCTCTTCACGTCGAAAAATATCTGCTGGAGTACCCCAGGGGAGTATTCTAGGTCCGCTCCTATATATTTTATATACTGCAGATATGCCAACGAGCGCACTGACTCACACATCTACATTTGCGGATGATACCGCTTTTGTAAGCATGCATGCAAACCCTTCAATAGCTTCTGAACAACTCCAGTTTCACATCGGCGAATTGGAAAAATGGCTGGACAAATGGAAAATAAAAGTCAATGCTACAAAATGTACTCACGTTACATTTACTTTAAGAAGGGAAAATTGTCCTCCCGTGCAGATAAACAATATAAAATTCCTGAACAAAGCCATGTGAGATATCTTGGTATCCACCTTGATCGCCCGCTTAACATGGACTCACCACATTGAAGCCAAGGTTACACAAATAAAATTAAAGTCAGCTCAATTGTACTGGCTAATTGGACCACGGTCTGCTCTAGACTTGGAGTACAAAGTGCTTTTGTACAAAACAGTTATAAAACCGATATGGCTATACGGCATTCAACTGTGGGGAACAGCCTCCTCATCAAATGTTGAAAAATTACAAAGAAAGCAGTCAGCACTGTTAAGGTCAATAATAGGTGCCCCGTGGTACATTCGCAATAGTAATATTCATAGGGATCTCAATGTCCCCATAATACGCGAGGAGATCAAACTCTCTTGTTTAACCTACCTGTCGAAACTAATGGATCACCCAAATCCCCTTGCCAGGGAGTTGCTGTCATTTGAGGGTCACAGACGACTGAGAAGAACGGAAACATTGGATTTTGCCAGATAATCAAATTATCGAGAACTTTTTGTTGAAATTGCAGTGGCAATAACGACGTTAGTTATAGTTTAGGTTAAGATTTCATACTTATTGTAAATTTCTATGTAAGAAAGATTCAATAAATAATAACTAAAATGAAAAAAAAAAAAAAAAAAAGTTCGTTAGTAGTTAGTAGTTAGTTAGTAGTTAGTTAGTTAGTTAGTAGTAAGTTAGTTAGTTAGTTAGTTCGTAGTTAGTTAGTTAGTTATTAGTTAGTTAGTAGTTCGTTAGATAGATAGTAGTAGTTAGTTAGTTAGTTAGTTAGAGTTAGTTAGAGTCGTAGTTAGTTAGTAGTTAGTTAGTAGTTAGTTAGTTAGTTAGTTAGTTAGTTAGTTAGTTAGTTAGTTAGTTAGTTAGTTAGTTAGTTAGTTAGTTAGTTAGTTAGTTAGTTAGTTAGTTAGTTAGTTAGTTAGTTAGTTAGTAGTTAGTAGTTAGTTAGTTAGTTAGTTAGTTAGTAGTTAGTTAGTTAGTTAGTTAGTAGTTAGTTAGTTAGTAGTTAGTTATTAGTTAGTTAGTTAGTTAGTTAGTAGTAGTTAGTTAGTAGTTAGTTAGTAGTTAGTTAGTTAGTAGTTAGTTAGTTAGTTAGTTAGTTAGTTAGTTAGTTAGTTAGTTAGTTAGTTAGTTAGTTAGTTAGTTAGTTAGTTAGTTAGTTAGTTAGTTAGTTAGTTAGTTAGTTAGTTAGTTAGTTAGTTAGTTAGTTAGTTAGTTAGTTAGTTAGTAGTTAGTTAGTTAGTTAGTTAGTTAGTTAGTTAGTTAGTTAGTTAGTTAGTTAGTTAGTTAGTTAGTTAGTTAGTTAGTTAGTTAGTAGTAGTTAGTTAGTTAGTTAGTTAGTTAGTTAGTAGTTAGTTAGTTAGTTAGTTAGTTAGTAGTTAGTTAGTTAGTTAGTTAGTTAGTTAGTTAGTTAGTTAGTTAGTTAGTTAGTTAGTTAGTTAGTTAGTTAGTTAGTTAGTTAGTTAGTTAGTTAGTTAGTTAGTTAGTTAGTTAGTTAGTTAGTTAGTTAGTAGTTAGTTAGTTAGTTAGTTAGTTAGTTAGTTAGTTAGTTAGTTAGTTAGTTAGTTAGTTAGTTAGTTAGTTAGTTAGTTAGTTAGTAGTAGTTAGTTAGTTAGTTAGTTAGTTAGTTAGTTAGTTAGTTAGTTAGTTAGTAGTTAGTTAGTTAGTTAGTTAGTTAGTTAGTTAGTTAGTTAGTTAGTTAGTTAGTTAGTTAGTTAGTTAGTTAGTTAGTTAGTTAGTTAGTTAGTTAGTTAGTTAGTTAGTAGTTAGTTAGTTAGTTAGTTAGTTAGTAGTTAGTTAGTTAGTTAGTTAGTTAGTTAGTTAGTTAGTTAGTTAGTTAGTTAGTTAGTTAGTTAGTTAGTTAGTTAGTTAGTTAGTTAGTTAGTTAGTTAGTTAGTTAGTTAGTTAGTTAGTTAGTTAGTTAGTTAGTTAGTTAGTTAGTTAGTTAGTTAGTTAGTTAGTTAGTTAGTTAGTTAGTTAGTTAGTTAGTTAGTTAGTTAGTTAGTTAGTTAGTTAGTTAGTTAGTTAGTTAGTTAGTTAGTTAGTTAGTTAGTTAGTTAGTTAGTTAGTTAGTTAGTTAGTTAGTTAGTTAGTTAGTTAGTAGTTAGTTAGTAGTTAGTTAGTTAGTTAGTTAGTTAGTTAGTAGTTAGTTAGTTAGTTAGTTAGTTAGTAGTTAGTTAGTTAGTTAGTTAGTTAGTTAGTAGTTAGTTAGTTAGTAGTTAGTTAGTAGTTAGTTAGTTAGTTAGTTAGTTAGTTAGTTAGTTAGTTAGTTAGTTAGTTAGTTAGTAGTTAGTTAGTAGTTAGTTAGTTAGTTAGTTAGTTAGTTAGTTAGTTAGTTAGTTAGTTAGTAGTTAGTTAGTTAGTTAGTTAGTTAGTTAGTTAGTTAGTTAGTTAGTTAGTTAGTTAGTTAGTTAGTTAGTTAGTTAGTTAGTAGTTAGTTAGTTAGTTAGTTAGTAGTTAGTTAGTTAGTTAGTAGTTAGTTAGTTAGTTAGTAGTTAGTTAGTTAGTTAGTTAGTTAGTAGTTAGTAGTAGTTCCGTGCTTTCATTGCGAACAGACCTGTTTTTAACGCCGCTCTAACATATTGTTGTAAAAAGTGCTTCAAGTGAAATTGAGAAATAATTAACCAAACCTGCTGATATTTTAAATTATTTACCCCAAATTGATAAATAAAAAAGGAATAAATATCTACATTGTGCTATTAAAAAAGCAAAATAATAACAAACAATAAAACAATCCAAAAATAATTGCAAAACTAAGAAAAATTTAAAGAATAAAAGTAAAAGCATAATATAAAAAATGAGTTTGTGCTCTCAGTGTAACAAAGAGTTGTCGACAAAGTTTGTCAAGTGTTACGGGTGTAACTCTCTTTATCACTTCTCTCCCTGCTGCTCCCTGTCTGAGAAAACCCACGCGACCATGGCTATTGATAGAAGAGCCGATTGGAGATGTCATAGATGTAAGACAAGAAAAGCATCCACCAACAGCAACAATGGTTATCTTACAATAATCGATAATAGTATTCAACCAGCAACAAAACAACAAAGAGATGATGATGAAGTGTACGAAAATGATGACCCAAAACGCTTTAAAGACTCCCTCTCTCTAAGCGATGTAAACAAAAGTATTTCTCTTGTAAAGACGATGTATCATCTCTTAAAGATGACGCTACAGCCATGAAAACTAATACAATTGATATAAAAGCAATTATGGAAAAGCTAGCAGTATCGGTGAACCAAAACAATCAAATAAACGAAAATATTCAAACCGCTGTCAACGCAATAACAAACACCCTTACCACTCTTACCTCTCAAGTAAGCGACCTTACATCTCAAGTAAGTGCTCTTGGCGAAAGCAACAAAGAAAAAGAAAAAGAAATGCAATTGATGAAAACACAGATTAACGATTTGCAACAACAACTTATAAATAAGAGTATCGAAATTAAAAATTTTCCCAATGAGAACATTCTCCCAAACGATGCCGTAAAAACGATCGCAACATCTCTTAACGTTGAACTAAACGACTTCGATATAAGCAATTCCTATCACATTAAAAAATCAAAAAAAATAATTATAGAGTTTACTACACTTAATAAAAAGAAGGAACTGATGGGTAAAATTAAACGTCATAGGATAGAGTCTAAAGTAATAACAAGAGATGAAAACGACAAAAACTTCATATATATTAATGATCAATTAACCCAACACAATAGGCATCTACTTTGGCAAGTAAAAACAAAGGCCAAAGAGTCAAACTGGAAATTCGTCTGGGTGAGAAATGGACACATTTTTGCAAAAAAAATGATATTTCACATCCAATCCTCGTAAACAATACAGCCGATATCGAATTGATAACATCAACAATTTAATCATATCTAAATCTATTGTCTTTTTAAATTTTATATAATAAAAAAATATGAACACAATAAAAATAATTGAAAATTTCAATCAAATAGAAAAACAATTCTTAAGTTATCCCAAAACAATTCTTTATATGAATATTCGTTCGCTTCGTTTAAACTTTGCACCATTTCTAGCTTCAATACACAACATTTTAAACAGCATAAACTTTATCGTTCTTGTCGAGACTAACATTACAAATAATGAAAATAATTTATACATTATTAATGGCTTTAATTCTTACTTTCTAAACAGAGATGGCAGATGCGGGGGAATAGCATTGTACGTCAGAGAATCAATTACACACTCAAACATTTATTGTAACACAATCTCTTTTGAAACAATTCAAATTGATGTAAGCTCTGACAATAAAGCCTTTTCCCTCATATGCATATACAGACCTCCTAAAAACAATGTACAAGAATTTATAAAAGAGCTCGACAAAACAATCAATATAATAAATAACAAACAAGATGTATTTATTATTGGTGATATTAATATTGACATCTCCACACAAAATTTAACAACAACAAAATATAGAGATATGCTGTCGTCGAATGGACTGCAATGCATCATAAATGAGTGTACAAGAGAAGACATAAATAAAAAAACAAGTACCTGTATTGATCACTTTCATGTACGCAACAACAAATCAGCAGCTGAAACACACGCATCAATAGTGAGAACAAGTATCTCTGACCACTATGCTCTTTTCTGTTGTGTTTACGAATCAAAAGAAAAACAAACTAACCAAAACCAGAGTGATCCAATATCAGACTGTCTGCGTGCCAACATAAACAATTATAAAGTTAACAAGTATATTAATGAAACAAACTGGAACGTGATAAGTCAACAAAGCTCAAACACTAATGATTTATTTAATAGGATATATGAAGAGTTTAGTAATATATATAAAAAATCAATGAAAAATCATGCTAAAAAAAATCAAAGAAAAGTGAACCCTTGGTTAAATGAATATTTAATAAATTGTTGTAATATTCGGGATAAACTTTTTAACAAGTGGCGAAATAACAGAAACAACAAAAACTATGAAAATGAATACAAAAAATTTAGAAACCAATTAAATAAAAAATTAACATACGCAAAAAACACAAAGAAAGGCGCAGGTGTAGATGGTATTAGACCGGCAGATATAAAAGCAAATGCTGCTATTTTAACTCCAATTATCACAAAGTTTGTTAACTCGAGCATTGACACTGCAACAATACCAGCAATACTGAAAACATCAATAATTCGTCCTATTTTTAAGAACGGCGTTAAAAACGACTGCAACAACTATAGGCCAATTGCTATATTGTCCATTATTGAAAAGATTCTAGAAGAGATTATTGTTCGTAGACTCAACAATTTTTTAAACAAATATAAAATCCTCAATCCCAAACAATATGGTTTTCAAAAAGGCAAAAATATAAACAAATTGCTTGGAAATTTTGCGCATTTCATAAATAAAAGCCTCAGCGAAAACTTCCACTGTTTAGCACTGTTTATAGATTTTAGTAAGGCCTTTGACACGATATCGCACAGCAATCTTTTGGATATTCTGGAGAGAAATGGTATAAGAGGAAATTGCTTAAACTGGTTTAAAAACTACCTGAATCTAAGGACATATAAAGTTAAAATCTCAAACTGTTTTAGCAACGAAACTACTTTAAATGAAAACGGTGTTCCCCAAGGCTCCAAACTCGGTCCAATTCTTTACCTGCTATATGCGAACGACATGATAAATATATTAAAAAATAGTACTGCTTTTGCTTACGCAGACGACACCGCTATCATTGTATCTAATAAAAAATTGAAGAAGCAAGCAGAATAATGCAAGGAGAACTAGATATAGTCACAAAATGGAGTCATGATAACAGTCTTGTTATTAACGCTTCGAAAACAAAGCTAATGCACATTAAACCATCGCATCTTCCCAATCAAGAAATTAAAATAAAATTCCACAACAACCAATGCCTACACGACCCAAAACCCTATACGTTAGACACATGCACAACAATTATTGAAGTGGTAAAAACCTATAAGTACCTAGGTGTTTTCGTAGACGAGAACTTTAAATGGTTATCACATACGCAAGATCTTCGGAAAAAACTAAGGAAGTCTGCATATAATCTGTTTCACTTAAGTAACTGTACCCCATTTAATGTTCTTAAGCAGGCTTATTACTCCTTAGCTGAATCCTACGTTCGACACGGTATTACAGCTTGGGGTAGCTCTACATATTGTAGAAGTTTGCAACAAACACAAAACCAAATCTTAAAAATTCTAGAAAAAAACCAGCAGCGCAAACAACAAATACAATACTTCATGATATATGGAAATACCAACAACGTGGCACTAACAACAGCAAATGCAAACACAAACGTTAACATGAATAACACCAATTTATCCAATGTCGAATATCACACAACAAACACCTCTTCTGTAGTTGATCAAACCGACCATGTCGAAAGCAACATCAGACAAATAAATGCCTACATCTCAAACCAAAACGCAAACAACAATATCGTTAATTACAACACAACCGCTAACACTGGTATAAACAACAACACAACTTCACATAATACACCAAACAACTTAAATGTCAACACAACTAGCCTAGCCGCGAAATTACAAGTCTTAAACGTCAAAAGTATATACCACAACACAATAATCAACGAATTCTATAACGATCGAAGATTCCTATCACCAATTAACCACACATATAACACCAGGCGACGAGCGGAAGGAAGGTATAAGGTTGAACGCTTCCGAAACAACTACGGAAAAAACAGCTTAGATGTCGTATTACCTACTATACTAAACAAACTGCCCACAAATCTACAAAATATTCAAAATATACACAAAAGGAAAAAACTACTAAAATTATACTTTTTGAATTCGCAATGAAAAACAAAATAAAACATAACATAACATATCTTGTATTATTATCCTGCAGATAAGCCTAATGGCTTCGCGGGATTAGTTCTTTAAGAAATTTGTAAATGAATTTTTAAGCAAATAAAGATTAAATAATTTAAAAAAAAAAAAAAAAAAAAAAAAAAAAAGTTAGTTAGTTAGTTAGTTAGTTAGTTAGTTAGTTAGTTAGTTAGTTAGTTAGTTAGTTAGTTAGTTAGTTAGTTAGTTAGTTAGTTAGTTAGTTAGTTAGTTAGTTAGTTAGTTAGTTAGTTAGTTAGTTAGTTAGTTAGTTAGTTAGTTAGTTAGTTAGTTAGTTAGTTAGTTAGTTAGTTAGTTAGTTAGTTAGTTAGTTAGTTAGTTAGTTAGTTAGTTAGTTAGTAGTTAGTTAGTTAGTTAGTTAGTTAGTTAGTTAGTTAGTTAGTTAGTTAGTTAGTTAGTTAGTTAGTTAGTTAGTTAGTTAGTTAGTTAGTTAGTTAGTTAGTTAGTTAGTTAGTTAGTTAGTTAGTTAGTTAGTTAGTTAGTTAGTTAGTTAGTTAGTTAGTTAGTTAGTTAGTTAGTTAGTTAGTTAGTTAGTTAGTTAGTTAGTTAGTAGTTAGTTAGTTAGTTAGTTAGTTAGTTAGTTAGTTAGTTAGTTTAGTTAGTTAGTTAGTAGTTAGTTAGTAGTTAGTAGTTAGTTAGTAGTTAGTTAGTTAGTTAGTTAGTAGTTAGTTAGTTAGTTAGTTAGTTAGTAGTTAGTTAGTTAGTTAGTAGTTAGTTAGTTAGTTAGTTAGTTAGTTGGTTAGTTAGTTTGTTTGTTATATTCCTTTTAGAAATACACTTAAGCATTCATCTGGCCTATTGTGCGCTCCTTTACCAGTCCCTCGGAAGGGAATCGAACCCACGAACTCCGATTTAACAGACTAAAACATTAACCACTAACCTACCGGAGGCCATACAAGCATGCCAATAACAACTTAAGAGTGTCAACATCCGTTTCCTTAAAAGAAAGCCATAGACTATTTCGAATATCCTGCAAGTTGTAACAGTAGCCATGACAATATAAATATCCTTTGGTAAAACACTTTCATCCAGAAAGATCCGTTAAATATATATTCGTTAGCAATTTTTTCCCAGAATGCTTTCATGTCGTCAGAGTGTCGCCCACATAGTGATAAATGGAATATTGAATCGATAATATATTTCGACTCTATCAACTTCGAGGTAAGAGCTTTGATAGCTGGTTAAATTTCAGCCTGAAAAACAAGCATTGGACAAACTAATAAAGAACAAGGATCTTAGATCAATAGGGTGAAATGTATCTTTACTTTACAATAAAATTATAAACAGACAAAACTCTGTGCTAAGTTTTAACACGATTACTGTGATTACCTCCAACCTATGATTTTATGCTGTCTAAAGTTAACCAAGTGTTAAATTTTATAAAAAAAAGTTATTTTTTTCTTAAAAACAAACATGTTGTATATTGAAAAAGTTCTTATTTGTTGAATTAAATATATTTTTTTTCGAATTCAAATCATGAAATCGTTATGTAATCTCATGAATTTATTTTGATTTTAATGCTAAATGTAATATTCTTTTTAATTTAAAATTGAATTACAAAATATTTATAATTCTAAAGGTGTTGCTGCAGTTGCCTTCTATTCTTTCTCTCACTCTCTCTGCCTTTGTTCAGTTAATCCATTTGTATACATTTTTCTATGAGTTGGCCTGTTTTTTTTCAGAGGTCTATGGGTCATTTTAAACTTTTTTTGGTTGTGCACATTTTACCAAATTACCATGAACTTTTTTTTGGTATTTTATTACTTTATAGCTGTGGAAACAAATTTATTATTCTATTTTATCGCGTTAAAATGCAAATGAAATTTTCACCTTTTTTACGTGTTAAACGTGATGCTGACGTTTGAAATGAATGAACACATACACACACATACATATAATATTTACAATCTCATACTCTTACATATGAACCAAAGTGGAAAAAAACACATAATCAATTTTAATATATTAAAGTTTGTGCGTTTTGATAACAATATTGTTGTATATCAACCTTCTCATTTTAGTCCTCCCGAAGGCGTTGCGTCATAATTGCGGTACACACACAAAATAATGAGGCGTTGAACATACATATGTGAAAGTCAAATACTTGAACGAATTTAAATAAAATCAAAAAAAAAAACTTACCTTAAATACATAACCAAATTCTAATGTTTTAAAATTGTATGCATCATTTAGCAATAAATTCCATAAATAACCGTTAAAAATACATTAAACTATACGTTATCAATTACTAAGGATCTAAATATATAAAACAAGCTCGCTCACGTATGTATATGTGTGTGTAAGTGTGCACACATACAGTATTTAAAATTACATAAGTTACATTAACATAAACAGTGATGAGCAAAACTTTACATACAGGTTTCTTTTAATGATACTGTGATTTTCGAAAAAGAAGGACCTCAGTAGAGCTAGAGTCAACAGAGTTTTCCTTTAATAGCGATAAAAGTTTAGGCCATTTAATGATGACCGACTAATTTGGATATGATCTAATACATATAATTTAGTAGACTGATTTCTTAGAATCTTATATACCCAAAATCAAATCATATTTCGTAAAGATAACGGGAATTTCGGAATATGAACTTAGATCATTAGACCTTAATTGAGGGATTATATCAATTATGGAACAATCTCTCCAGCATTTATAATGCTAAACTTTTGAAATAATTTATTAATTAAACATATTTTTAATCCAGGAGACCTTGTATGAAGGTATGGTCAACTGTGGACCGATTGCCATTTTTTATTAGGACCATCACTCAGGGGATTTTGGAACTAGGAAAATAGGTTATGGGAGGGAAGATTTAAACTTACTTACATTGCAGGTGATAGGAATGACTTCTGGGGGAAGTTTGTTCCACATATGGACAGTACGACCAAAGAACGAATTCTCCCTGTAATGCATTGTGCGATCCACTGGCCAGTCGACCACATATGTATGGGTGTGTTCTTGATGAAAGACGTGTGTTCCGCAAAAATATGCGGGTTTCGGGAACAAGTTCCCTAATTTCAGAAGAACACGTTCCATTGTAGCATCCGTAGAACAGTGAAAAACTCTCCACATTGTGAAGGTGCTCAAATGAGTTAATAGAGTTGGATACCCTACTATCACCGATAATTACCTTCGCCCTCTCCTATACGCGGTCGAGTAGCCCTAAAATAGACTTTGAAACACCGACCCATACATGAGAGTTGTATTCCATTTTAGGTCGGCATTTTAAAGTAAGTTATGAACATTAAAGTATTTTTTGAAGGGGACGCGGTCAATTATGGTCCGACCGGCATGAAATTTTGTTAAAAATAAAACTAACTTATGTCGAATTTCAACACTAAAATGGTATTTTTATGACAGTTTAAACGGTATACCGGGGACCAGTTATATACATATAAACTCCTTTTTTGATAGTGAGTATAAAAATTACAAAAGGTTTGACATTGAACCTCAGCTTAGAAATGATATCACGATTTCCGACAAATAGTCAAAGCTATAACAAAAACCTCAATCTGCTTAAATATACGATATCATGTTATTTGGAAGTGTTCTAGTCTGTCAGTACTGAAGTTAGCGTTCGATTTCCGTCATAAACCTTAGTAAATGAACGTACAACAGGCCCGATAGAAGTCTAGGAGTATATCTTCAGATCTAATGTAACAAACATCCTGTTTTCAAACTACGATGCGATTCGGGAAATCAGTTGAGCGTTGAACAATGATATTACTTAGGTAGTTGAGTGTTGACGACCAGAGTTTCACTTATGTATTAATGATGGTGATATTGGCGGCTGGGTTGACCAGGGAATTAATTTGACGATGATAGTATAGCTGAGAAACTGAAGACTACACTATATTGAGAGCAAGAAGATATTATTGTTGCTTCGGCGAGATAAGTTGGGTAATTAGAGAATTGCTAGAAAAATGCTCTGGCTCTAGATCTCAATTATGAACACTAATGTAAAAGCCACGGATAAACTAAACGAAATAAAGAAGAAATCGGAGGCTCCTGATCTCGACTAAGAATATAAAACAATCTGCTAAAGAAGAAGAATTCTAGAGATATTAATCTTAACTATTAACTCGAAAGCAAAAAAGATCGGCTAAACTTCAAGATGGATAAGCCCCGAATACTTGATCTCTACTAAAAAGAATTCCAGCCAAAAGAATCTAATCTGAAACGATCGGCTAGGTATAGAAAGTTAAGATTAATTCGAAAGCTCTTAATCTCGAATGCAACACAATAGGTTAAACTGCTACTGTGTTCAAATAAATGTTAAGGTCACAGTTTTTAATATTACTGGTCCAATTTGTAGCATATTTAATTATTTGGACCAAAAACCACTAACATTTTTTTTTCGGCGCATAAAAACGGGCGTTTAATTTCTTAATTGTCTTGTTTTACACTGTCCCAATACAGATACACATCATCCCGGCATTTGTACTTTAACTCTACGACAATAAACGGAATAAACGGATATGCAAATTTTTCTTAACTTTTTTTGCCAAGCATGACTTTTATGTGTGTGCATATGTGATAGTTAGTAAATACCCTACAGTTTTAAAAGTGTTAAGAGTAATTTTCAAAGAAAAAGATTAGAGTCTGAAATCGAATTTCGGTTGGTTGACGCGCAAACTGTATATTAGATGCAACTTATAGCAGTAAGGTCGCTGATTATGCAGCATGGTTGGATACAATGTATTTTTACCAGGAATATATAACTCCTGAAAGCGAGGACAGAGAAGGTGAAAACAGGTTCCTTCTTCTTCTTCTTGCAACTGCTACAAAATTCGTTACAGGGAAGTCCAAGACGACATGCATATGTCCCGTTATTACTGCCAGAAATGTCGATATATCTCGCCTATTTCGGACTATAAGTTACCTAGTGCGTTTCTCATAGAAAGAAGACTACATTAGCTTGATTCATCTATATTTGTCCAGATTATTCTACTTATTTTAACCCTCTTCCAGAAAGAATCGGAAGATACTTGTACTAAATCCCAACGAAGTTGCTACTGAAACAGCGTTGGATCCCGTTCGTTCCTACTCAGGTAAGGCCTGACTAATAGTGAAGTGGTAGTGTAAAAGTTTAATAAAAAAGTGTCCACTGGAAGTCGAAAAAAAAATCCTATATTGGCAAAAATCCTATATAGTGTCCTAGATTCTTATAACAGATTATTCGCAGAAAACACCAGAACCGAAGTTCGTTCAGAAAGTTACCCATACACCACTCATTCGTAAAAGGAACTCTGGCTCTGAAAACACATCAAAGTCCATGTGTGTGGTAACATAGTCGGAACGTCTGTTCAAGACTGAGGACCGTTGCGTGTGCAAGAATTTTAAGCCGACCTATAAATTGATCTTTTCTGAGTTGCAGCCAGAGATGGCCATTGCATAAAGATCGACAGGGATAATGTGCGATATAGTATTCAGAGCAGCTGAAGGAATAGTTCTTAATGCTTCTCTTATTCCAATACATGTTGACCTCTGAACTTTATATAGTAGGTCTTCAATAAAATTGTTCTTAGTATAAAGATCATTATGTAAGAAGAGGATGTACTATAGAATTATATATCCATTAAACTAATTATGTTGGAACTAAGTCATCATTTCACCCCAAACATCTTACGACGGGTGTTGTTGTTGTTTTTCCTATGGAAAAAACTTTCGGTAGATATGGCTGTCGCTGGGTTGACAATCTTTGGCCGAGTATGAATCGGGTCGTTCCGGAGCGAAGATCCAATTGTCGTGCTAGAGTTTTCTATACTCTTTTTTGGATGTTCTGTTTCCATGATAGTTTGGTGTCCAGAAAAATTCCTTGATATTTGTTTGATATTAGTCTTTGCTACCAGTACCAGTTCCGTCTTGCCAATAACAGTTTTGGATTAACATTAGACATGATGTCACTAATCACGTCTGTAAACATTCTTAATGCTAGTATCACAATATTGTCTGCGTAAGAAACAACTTTTATCTCTTCTCTATTGTCCAGTTCAATAAAAATCGAGTTAACAACAATGAACCAAGATAGTAGAGTGCATAGATATAGATTATTCCTTAAGGAAGGGATTTTGATGACTTGAATCTTTCGATAAATCTTTCCAATGTCTTAAGTCGACTAATTGGACGAAGGCCTTTTGTGTTCCCATTTGACTTTTTTCTCCTTTCATTAATTAATTAGAGAGACACAGAGCATGAATATTAAGTGATGACAGGGAATGATACTATTTTTTGGACTTTCACAAACCGATCTTCATATACAAAATATGTATATGATTTAGTATAGTGATATATTACGAGATTTTTAAACATTATGATCTCTCCATGGGAACTTTGGGTAATTATTATTTTCGACAAGTTCAGTTCGAACAGTTCAGAATAACATTTATATGTTCAACTTCCGCTTTCTGCACTGATAACCTGTAACAAACAAATTCATCTAGATTTGAAAACTACAGGGCATGTAAAAAAAGGATATATACATACTTACATACGTATTTATTTTGTGTTAATATCTGCATGAAGGCATTTCTGTGTATTTGTATTGAATAGCTTAAAGCTGTTAAAACACAAGGATTTGCTTTAACGGAACGTATGCATGTATTTATTTAATTTACATACAATATGTAGATGTCACTGTATAAGTATATTATGTGTATGTAAAATATACATACATACGTATGTGTTTATTTATGTAAATTCCTAGCGATAATAGCATTGGATAGGGTGGTAATGTGATTGTGTTTATAGAAGTAGGCATCAACATACATTTAAAATTGGTTTCAGTACAGATTTTTTTTCCAGTGTTTTAACAAAAATAAACTTATATGACGATAAACAACAATAAGGACTAAAAATGTTGTATTCAATACAATATTACAAGCTGACACACTGACAAACTGCACCATTTTCAGAGGAATTTTAGTGAATTTTGCGGCATTGTTATCAGAAATGAATTCAAATTATGACAAATTTTTTGTTTTAATAAAAAGTGACAGTAATGTTTCAAAAATACCATGTAATCTACATAATTAACATGTAGTTCTTAAATTTCTATTTCCTCCTGGAAATGGTGTTTTTGGTAATATGTACGCATTTTTTTATTACGCTAAAGTTTTTCTATTATACGAGTATTAAAAGAGAAAAGTAACTGGATTTTTTAAAACGGATTATTTAGTTTGTCTTATTTTATTTATTAGTTTTTTATTTCAAATTGTATTTTGCAAACATTAATTTTAAATTTCACAGCACATTTTGTACTAAAAATCGCCAAATATTAGTTATTCATTTGATTTGAGTTTCTGGAAAATTCTATGTTTTTCCTTTAAATGTAAATTTTCAGTTTTGTTCATTAATGATTTAATTAATTTTCAAAAACTTTAATTTTTAAACTAATCCACAAAGTTTGCATGGACATTTCGCCAGTCGGACGGACATGGCTTAATCGGCTCAGTCTTTCAGTTTTTCGTTTTCAAAGCGAAAAAAATTTCCAGGAAATTTCCAGAAATAGATGACAAATGTTTATGGGTTCTTAAGAAAAGGTTAGGTTCGCGATGTCATCACTGGAGATACACTTGGGTCCAGTATATTGATCACTGTGTGGTACCTGGAACGAGAGAGATATGGTCAGCGTATCATTACACTTCAACTTAATTATTCTGGGTTCTTATCCAAAACGGTATGTCGCACGTAAAAAGGAGTCTGTCGTTCGGACATCAAACTCTGATAGATCCGTCAATATCTGGCAATGACTTCTCGTGATGACAACACCGGCAGAATTCATTACTGGGTAGGTTAAGTCATCTTGCATTATGCCCGAAGGTCCAGTCACCAGTGAAGTCAAGTTCCGTAGATTCCGTTTGCAGGTTGAGAGCGGCATGCCGACGAAAAGGTCAGCATAGTCTGTTGCCAGTGAGGAGCCCTCATTGGCAAGAGAGTCCGCGATGTTATTAACAGCTATCTGTCGATGACCTGGAATCCAATGCAGTCCTAAACTAATTCTAATTTTTATACTAATTCACAAAGTTTACATGGACATTTAGCCATCCGGACAGACATGGTTTAATCGGCTCACCCCCGTATTCATAAAGATATTAATCGTTTATTTTAGGTTTATTACACACATTTTCCATACAAAATTCCTACAATAAACCACCAACAACTTTATTAAACGTTTATGAACTGACTATGGAGGTCAGTCTTTCAGATTAAGGTTTTCAAAGCGGAAAATTTTTCCTGGAAATTTCCAGAAATAGATGACAAATATTTATAGGTTCTTAAGGAAAGGTTAGGTTCGCGATGTCATCACTGGAGATACACTTGGGTCCAGTACATTGATCACTTTGTGGTATCTGGAACGAGAGAGATATGATCAGCGTATCATTACACTTCAACTTGACTATTCTGGGTTCTTATCCAAACCGGTATGTCACACGTATAAAGGAGTCTGTCGTTCGGACATCAAACTCTGATAGATCCGCCAAGATCTGGCAATGACTTCTCGTGATGACAACTCCTGCAGAAGTCATTACTGGGTAGGTTAAGTCATCTTGCATTGTGCCCGAAGGTCCAGTCACCGTAGATTCCGTTTGCAGGTAGAGAGCAGTATGCCGACAAAAAGGTCAGCATACTCTGTTACCAGTGAGGAGCCCTCATTGGCAAGAGAGTCCGCGATGTTATTAACAGCTATCTGTTGATGACCTGGAATCCAATGCAGTCCTACTGTGGTAGGAAAGCCCAGCATTTTAGGATATAGAGCATTAGGACCTGAGCCATTTTGTAGAATGTTGCTATGTAGAAGCCACCATAGTTTGCGTTTGAGCCATCATTGAAGACCTTATACTATCCGTCATGGAGGATTGATGCCATCACATTTAGGTAGTGTTGAATCGTCACTGAAAAGCTTCTATCAAAAGAGGGATTACTCCCAGACAATGTTGAGTCTAATAGCCACGTTGAGACAACCTCTTGAGCCATTAGAACAATAGGTAGCCATCCCATTATGACAAATCATAATTTTTGTAAAGATTTCCACCAGACAAGTGCACCATATAATAGCATGGGCTAAACTTCCATGTCGAAGAGCCATTTGGTATTCCTGGGGTTATACCCCATGATGTGCCTATTGTTTTCCTGAGTGTACAAATGCCATGATAATTTCGAATTCAGAATGAATCCCAGATATTTTTCACTATCGGATAACTTTAGTTCTGTCCCATGTAACAGTGGAAGAGTAAACATTGTTGATAAACACAAGTTCCGTTTTCGATAAATTTACACCAAGGCTACTACAAGTGCTCCATGTGATGAGTGGTTTCTATTCTTTGCGATATAGTAAACATATATTTATCAGATACGACTACGGACACATCGTCAACATAAGCAATAACCCTTAAGCCCACAGACCCAAGATCTATGAGAAGTAAGTTCAGCGCTAGGTTCCACAGTAGTAGACTCTTCCTTCTGGAGTCCTGCGAGTTGACACTTTTGTGACATTTGCTGCTGCCATTTCTTAGCCATTTAGAACCATTATTATCGACTCGGGGCTTAAACTGTTGAAAGCCCTCTCAACATCTAGGAGGGCAAAAAGTGTATATTCCCCTTATGTTTTCAAAACTTAAACTCGAATACAATCTGGCTACGTCCATGTTAAATTGTAACTAGATCTGAAGAGTCATTTAAAATATATTTTGATTCTACCCTATTGTGTTATGTAAGATACAAAATTTATAAAGTGCAACCAAGCAGTCAACAAGAAACCAATATCATTGTTCCGTTCAATATACTTACACTTTAACAACTAATTAGTTATTTTTAATATGCTGCATTTAAAAATGCATACATACACGTTTTTATGCATATGTATTTAAGTACTTTCATTTTATCTTTTTGCAATTTTCGTTTGATGTTGCAACAATTGTACGAAAAAATATACATTAATATTTATATAAGTATATAGACTCATCAATTGTATTTTTATTGGAAAACAATTTACTATAAGAACTTAAATGCTTCATTCAATTTAATGGTGTTGTGTGGCATTAACAAGATTTACAGTTGTTTTTTATTTCATTGCCGAAAAAAATTAAATGCTATTATAAGAAATATGGCATAAATTAACCCATTTTTCACTGGTATATAGTCTTGGCCCGTACTATTAATGATGGCCTTAAATCACTAATGATTGACTATGTAGGGATTAATCTGTGCGAAATGTAGCAGTTAGCAGGTGTTAAAAATTCTCTAATATCTTTCTCACATATAGACAGAATTTTCCAATCAGTGTTAGTCAGCAATGTTATTTCCGGAATAACATCACTTCCAAGATACTTGGATCTAACTTCGACAAATGCCTGACAGTGGCGAAGAAATTGCTCCAGAGTTTCACTATCCTTTCTACATGCTCTATAATTGTCTGAATCCCCACATCCATTTTTGTATAGCTGTGGCCGTAATCCTGCATGGGCACTCAGAATACTCACCATCATACTAACTTCAGACTAGCCCATTTTGAAGAGGCTTCGCGTCCTGCTCTCGTTACCCCATAGGATATTTGTGGCTCTACCCACCATTTCATTATCCCAAGAGGTCTTATGGGATTCCCTCACCTATATTTTTATACCCACCATCAAAAAAGATGGGGGTATATTGATTTTGTCGTTCCGTATGTAACACATCGAAATATTGGTCACAGACCCACAAAAGTATATATATTCTGGAGTCCTTATTAAATTCTAAGACGATCTAGCCATGTCTGTCTGTCTGTCTATATGTTGAAATCACGATAGAATCCGAACGGAATGAGCTAGAGGGTTGAAATTTTCCAGAAATATTATCTATAAGTAAGGTTTGTTTGGTATTAAAAATGGCCCATAAATAATATTGAAAATGGGCTTGAAAGTACGAGTATAGCGATGAAATTTGACATAAGTAAGTTACTTTCAGGCCAAATCCTCTCTACCAAATTTTATGTGGATCGGTCCATAATTGGCCCTTACCCCCATAAAGGTCCCCTTCATAAAATGACTTTAACGCTGATTCCTGGATTCAAAATACAAGTATAGCGATGTAATTTGACATACATTAGTAAGTTTTTTACGAGCCACAATTTCTCTACCAAATTTTGTGTGGATCGGTTCATAATTGACCTTAACCCCCATATAAGTTTCTCTTCATAAAATGACTTTAACCCTCATTACTGGATTCAAAATACAAGTATAGCTATGAAATTCGACTGAAGTAAGTCCCTTGCGAGCCAAATCCTCTCTACTAAATTTTATGTGGATCGGTCCATAATTGACCTTATCCCCCATATAAGATCCCCATCAGAAAATTACTTAACGCTCATTACTGGTTTAAAAGTACGAGTATTGAGATGAAATTCGACATAAGTAAGTTTCTTATGAGTCAGTCAGTACGACTATTATGGAAATCGGCATATGATTGATCCCCATATAAGCTCCCCTTCAGAAAATTACTTTAAAGTTCATTACTGGCTTAAAAATACGAGTGAAGCGATGAAATTCGACACACATAAGTTTTATACGAGTTAAAATCTCTCTACCAAATTTAATGCGGATCGGTCCACCATTGACCCTACCTCCCAGATAAGGTTTCCTTCAGAAAATTACTTTAACGATCATTTCTGGCTTAAAAATACGTGTACAGTAATGAAATTTAATATAAGAAACTTTTATAGAAAGTTTCATACCGAATTGCATGCGGAAAGTGTCGGTAACCCGCCCATATAAGTCTGCCTCCAAAAATTACTTTAGCGCTAATTACTGACATAAAAATCTGAGTACAGCAATGCTATTCGATGTAATCATGTTTATATGAACCAAAATCGGTCTAAAAAATTGTATGAAAAACGGTCAGTTAATTTGATGAGTGATCATGATGTTAGGGGAGCATTTCTTTTATGGCATACGGTTTGATGGTGGGTATATGAGATTCGGCACAGCCGAATACAACACTCTCACTTGTTAATTCAGCGTTCGTTAAGTTAACTCGAGCTACCTTCCGTTTAATGCTAGTATATTCGCGCTTTCGTTGCCGACTTCTATGGTTCTCTTACATAGCGCCCAGCACCAATGTACATTGTTGATCATATCCTCTATATAGTGCCTCCATTTTAATTTTCTGTCAAGAATTACACTTAAGTACTTAACTAAGATGGTCACCGGTATCTTATAGCCCAGGAAACCGGGTTCAAAATCGTATTCGCCGGGTTCGATTGAGCCCAGCTCAAGGCCCTTTTAGCCCTTCTACAAAAGTAATTCTGATCCTTTCCCCTGTCTTCATAGCAGACATCTTGTTTTGTGATTAGGAAGACGGTAGTATATTTCGTTTTCCAGCAAGAAGTCTGCTCTAATTTTTCGCTTACAACGATCTCATATCTGAGGTAAGTGTCTCAAAGTTGAAGTTTTGTAGAAGGGCTAAAGGGGCCTTGAGCTGGGCTCAATCGAGAGACCTAAATGTTAACTCGGCAAATACAAGTAATTCTGATCCTTTCCCCTGTCTGCATAGCAGACATCTTGTTTTGTGATTAGGAAGACGGTAGTATATTTCGTTTTCCAGCAAGAAGTCTGCTCTATTTTTTCGCTTACAACGATCTCATATCTGAGGTAAGTGTCTCACAGTTGAAGTTTTGTAGAAGGGCTAAAGGGGCCTTGAGCTGGGCTCAATCGAGAGACCTAAATGTTAACCCATCGAATTCTGATCCTTTCCCCCTGTCTGCATAGCAGACATCTTGTTTTGTGATTATGAAGACGGTAGTATATTTCGTTTTCCGGGATATCTCACAGTTTACAACAGATTCCGCAAGGGTCTGCTCTAATGTTTCGCTTACAACGATCTCCTATCTGGTGTAAGTGTCTCACAGTTGAGGACAATTTCTGTTTCCCATATGCAATCGAACAAGTCTGGTGTTTGTGTATAACCGTCCAATATGTCAAGTATTCATTAATGACATGACCTGTAACCGGCTTTGGTTAATTGAAATAAAGGTAGGGAGCGATCGGCTGAGAAAACCTTTTCGTACCATACAGGTGTCTCGATCGGATAAATGTCCATTAATGTTACTAAAGCTTTGGTTGTGCTCATGTGGTATTGGTCCACAGCATTCCATCTGATTGCAGAAACCTAAGTTATTATTGGTCTAATGACGCTTTTATAAAGCGACAGTGTCATAGTTAGACTGAAACTTCATTTCGAACCTATGATTCTCCTGTACAATACCCATGATCGTTATGCGTGGAAGGTTCTATCCTCTATGTAGTGTTTCCATTATAGTTTCAAAACTAGGTATTTAATCCTATCGGTCACTGATATCGTCCTGTTCAAGAACCGGGGTTCAGTATAGACAGGAAATTTTCTTGTAAAAAATATACTTCCGTTTTAGTTGGGTTGACATTCAGCATATTGTAAATATGTATATGGTGGATACATATATAGCTTATTACGCACTTTTCCATACAGAATTCCTGTAATAAAGCATTAATAACTTTAATCATCGTCTATGAATATAGTGATAAATATTTAAAGCAATTTTGGTCTGAATAAGTTTAAATTTTACATGTTTATACCAATAATGCACTTCATACATTACAAACACACATATACAAAAATGTCATCATCCCACGCCAGGTAGATGAGAAAAAACAAACTGTGTATTAAATGGTATTAATGTATCATGACAGTCGTTCTTGGCTGACATTTAAGTATCTCCTCGCTGTTGCTGCTGCTACTATCCTGTTGTAATTGTTGTATTTGAATTGCTATACATTGCGTACGTATGTATGTATGTATTTTGTATATGTGCATATGGTCCCGAACAGACTTCATTATCAAGTGATATATGGAGTCACATAAAAGTAATTGCGAAGAAAAATTCATAGCGAACAGACTGGCCGATAGTACAAAGATAAATAAGTCTGAAAATAAAAATAAAGAATGTTCTTCCATTTAATATTTAATTATTTATTAATTTATTTTTGAGCCCAAAAAAAGGACTTTACATTGAAAAAATTGCGAATACCTAACGAACGTGGACAGTTTTTTAATTTAAGTAAGTAAACTAACTGTTCATTATTTAAATTACAAGTTAATGGAATACATTTGTTAATATGATGTTGACCAAAATATTTTTTTGGCTAGTTACTTATAACTTAAGGTAGGAGACATTAACAACGTAATTAATTTAAATATATATTTTGTATAAAATAAATTGGGTTAGTTTTTAAAACACCCCTGAGGTCAATAATTTCTCTCTAGACTTTACAAACTATATTTTTATTGATTAAACAGTTTAGAAAAATCTAATTTATAAAATATAAAACCAATCAAGTCGTAAATCGAGGTACTACTGTATATATTTTAGATGTTGTTGTAAAGTAAAGCTTTTGATATAATTCTATGACTAAAAATATGCAACAGAAAATATATTTTTGTGTTAATTTGTTTCATTTTAAAAACAAAAAAACTTTGTAAATTTACTCATGCATAAATGTAAATAATTAACATCTATAATTCTTTTAACATGGCAAAAATTCTAATAAAAATTTATTTTTAAAAACTCTACAAAATTTCCCAAAAATTAAAAAAAAAATCCAGAGAAAGTGACTTTTAGATTTTTGGCTAAAGTGTCCACACCGGAAGACAATTTATCAACTGTAAGTATGATTGTACAAACAATCACTGATGTAACAAAATTTCAGACCATAAATCAAAACGTATAACAACATGATGCCTTAATGTCATTTATTTACTTTTTGATTTTTATGTTTGCGCCACTGAAGAGGGGATGATATGAATTATGTTTTTCTACTAGCAGTATTCAGTCTATATGTATATTGTAGGGATACTTCGATGTAAATAGAATGTGCAACAATCAAGAAACTTTGACAAAATTTAAGAAGAACAAGTAAGAAAGTATAGTCGGGCGTGGCCGACCATATGATACCCTACACCAGTTATGAATATTAAATGTGATTTATTTTTCATAATAAAGCATTTATCTTCAATATTCCCTTGTTTAAGCAATTATGGATGAAAAACTTATTTCTGAAAAGGGCTTTATATGGGGCTAGGGGCAAATATGGACCAAGCCCGATAAATTTTGTGAATATATTTATATTTACATAATATTTTATTGTGCTGAATTTCATCGCGATATTTGTGTTTATAACCTAATTTGGGACATTCAAGTAATTTTATGAAGGGGGACTTTGTATGGAGCTAGGGTCAAATGGGCCCGATCTTTATGAAAATTGGGCAGGATCATCAAGACTTCTATAAACTTAGTTGTGCCGTATTTATCGATATATCGTATATTAACATAATTATGAGCTCAGAAGCCCTTTCGGGGGGTTCTGTTTTTTTAACCATTTCTGTTAATTAAATATAGATGCGTGGTTCGGATAACCAATTACGTCCCCTAGGTGCTATTGCCGAATCAATAGAGCCATCTCAGTAGTGTGGTTGAGCGACATATACCCTACACCACTTTAGTGGGGAGGGTATATTGGGTTTGTGCTGATGTTTGTAACATACAAAATATTCGTCCTATACCCACCTTAAAGTATACCAATCGGCTTAGAATCATTTTCTGAGTCGATTAAGCTATGTCCGTCCGTCCGTCTGGCTTTCTGGCTGGTCGGCTGTCCATGTAAACCTTGTGCGCAAGGTACAGGTCGCAATTTTCAAGGACGAAATCTATTGAAAATGGTTAAAATCGGTCCATTATTTCACCTAGCCCCCATACAACAGAACCCCCTGAAAGGGCTTCTGAGCTCATAATTATGTTAAATGTACCTGTATATTGATAAATATAAATATATTCACAAAATTTTATCGGGCTTGGTCCATATTTGACCCTAGCTCCCATATAAAGCCTCTTTCAGAAAATTCAGATTCGATTTAGTTGAATGAATAATTGATGGATTTGAAGGGTGATGCTAATATATTCTGATTCGATTTAGTTGGATGGAGTAATTGATGGATTTGACGGAGAACTGAGGTTTGGCAAAACGGAGTCGTCACTGCCCTTTCCCCTAGGTGCTATTGCCGACTCAATAGAGCCATCTCAGTAGTGTGATTGAGCGACATATAAGGTTTTTCCTTTGTCGGGGTTAGACTGAGCTTGCTCATGACACCTATTCTTCCTCAACGGGACTACTACGGCAAGAGATTAGATAGCACGAGTACTTCAACAAAGTGCGCGTATAATGGACCGGCATCCATATACGTAAATTGAAACCTGCGTGTAAGATACACAAAGCGGCGGTGGTGAGTCCTTATATTTTTGCTCACCCAGTGGCTGAAAAAGACCACCGTGAGATAGGCCAACACGACAGGTACTCACGTAAAGCACTTCGACATTCGTGTACTGTAAGAGAGTCATAACCGAATATTCTTCCAGTTTTAAATTCAGCATCATATGAGTACCATGCCACTCGGTGATAATCGGCAATAAAAGAGCAAATATATTTTCTACAAAGGGAAGAGAACTTGTAGAGGCTAACCTAACGAATGCAAAATAGTTAATCGCAACGAGGGCCGAACTAAAAACATAGAACAGTAGGTATGACCACTAAAATTATATGGAGAGTAGTAGAGGTGTGTTTAAATAGTTTACGGAACCTTTGAACCTATCTTACGTTTATATGAACAAGACTAATACAAAGTATAGCGAAACCTAGGCAATATTTGACGGTTAACGCCGTATAAGGTCCGATTCCGAAAACTGTTTTACCGTTAATAGCTGATTTATATATTTTACATAAACAAGTTTTATGAGAATCAAAATCTTTCTACCTACATACTTACTTCCAATAGGATAAGTTCACAATCGACACTACATACAACAAGACGAATAACCAAAACGCCAAGAAGGGTTCCATCTATTATCAACTGATGAAATTAAGTCAAATGATAAAATGGGACTGGAACCGAATAAAGTGATTCGTTAGACCCCAGATACAAGGTCACATGTTGCTAAGACCAAGGAAAAATCTAACGATGTCGGACAGTTTTAATAATTTATAATACAGCCAATTTAAGCTTTTATTCGAGATCATGGACCATATTTTAGAAATATATGAAAAATATAGAAATATAATCTTACTAACTAAATATCCTTAAACTACTAGGTGTTTTAGGTGGTAAGGCATACCAGACTAGAAATTCCCAATTGCACTTTTGAAATAGCAATTATTTTGAATTGAATTGATGCAACAAAATAACTAATTAAATGTTCAACTTTAAAAATTTCAATTAGAAACAAAAAATAAATTTTTATTAAAATTGTATGCGACAAATTAGCACCAACATCAACGATATTTATAATATACATATGGGCAATTTCATGTCAAGTGCCTCAACTCAAAAAAATAGATGATGCATGCCAATGTTAGTACTATTAGATAGTCGGCCAGACACAAATTTTCAGCTCTAACGATCAAGAACTGCCGGACTTAGAGGGGGTCCAAGTTGGACATTTTGGTTATACAGGATTTTGTTCAAATGAGTGTAACTTTTCACCTATTAGTCCTAGCAAAAATTGTTCAAAGGAGTTCAGATAGCTATTTCTTCATTGTTTCGACTCAGAAAACGATTCTAAGCCGATTGCCATACTTTAAGGTGGGTATAGGACGAATATTTTTGCGTGTTACAAACATCAGCACAAAACCCAATATAACTGATCTTAGTCAGATCATTATGAAACGCACTAAATGTATATTTTTATCCAATATATATACTAACGAAAACTATTTGATATTAGGCATGTATTTTAAAGCGGTTTTGACCGACTATAGTTCTTCATATTAAAATCTAATTTAAACAATTTCAAACAACAATTCAAATTGTCGAGTTGTCATGTCAAATACCGAAACAAACTCATTCAAATTGTTTGCATGTGCATGAAATGAGCATAAATGTTTGTGTGTTGAGCTCAAATGAAATTATGACAATACCAGTGGTATTCTGTCACCATTAGTGAAAATGACCTTTGACAGACAAACTAAAAAACAAACTTGGAAATAACAATTTTCAAACAAAATCTTTTTTTATGACGTACTTTAGCACGTAAATTGTTGGATCTAATAAAATTATTGTCACGTTATATTCGGCTTTACGAATTATAACATGTTTATACTTATGTATCTAGTGTGCAGATAACAATTTAATACAACAACAATGAATTGGGTTAAGGTTAATTGTAATATTCGTACAACTAAAATTGTGGAAACGCAACTGTAATTTGGAACATATTTACAATTAAATTTGTTTAAAACCAAGTTGAATTTGACGTATATTTTTAATGAATGAAACGCTTAAACAAATTTTTGATTTATTTGTGTTCTTAACCAGGATTTATTTGCATGCGGTTTCAGCCGATAAATACTAACAATTGACCAATCATAATCGGTCTAGTATCTTTCTATCGAAGTATATTGTATATCCACCATCTGTTTATTATCAACAAATCGTTCAAAAACTATAATATTGAGATGAAATGCAACGAAAGTCATTTATTTTCAGAAATTTACAACTTTTTCAAATCTAATACATGATTAAGGCGATCCGTTAAGTCCTTAATATGAATGTCGATATAGAAAAGTATGTATTCACCTTAATAGTGGAGAACATATTCCATGTAATAGCCCTTTATTAGGGTCCCGCAGTGCTAAGATTTTGGGTGCTCCCATACTAACCCCAAAAGACATCTTCAATCTCTCGGCAACTAAACCTTAATGCGTGAACTACTATGGTGAACGAGCTGAACAAAAGATCCAGTGCTTTGTACCCTTTCAATCAAATCTAAAAGTGAACCGGATAATAAAAGCGGTAGTAAGACCTATTCATTACCATGCAGGAAGGCTGAGGAAACGAAATCTCATCAGTCCATTTTGCACAACGTGCAAATGTAATATTTCCGGATGAGTGTGGACCGCACTATTTTTTAGACCGAAATTTACTCCATCAACACATCCAAAAAACAGTCGTGAACTAATTATCGTCTCGTCGATAAAGGTTAGTTAGTTAGTTAGTTAGTTAGTTAGTTAGTTGGTTAGTTAGTTAGTTAGTTAGTTAGTTGGTTAGTTAGTTAGTTAGTTAGTTAGTTAGTTAGGTTAGTTAG